>NC_050587.1:40637500-40650000 GCF_013368585.1 Megalops cyprinoides | reverse complement strand
CTCCGGGACCCCGATTCGGGGGCTGTCATCTTCTCCTGGACCTACAGCTGCCTCAGGAAATTCGGCCTCCACATGGTAAACACGCCATACGATTTACCACAGCATGCTGGAAGGTTCAGCAGGCTGTCTTTGACCACTAGGACCAAACCAATGACTGTTATATTCATTTATAGTGCTTGATCTGATTAAATATTGCGCCCATGTTATGGTATTTAAATACCATACTGACTGCTTAAAAACAGTCAGGTGGTGAAGCTGGTAGTGCTTCAGTTCTGTTTGCAGCTGACGTCCTCTCTGTCCTCAGTGGGCTCTGTCGTTTGAGGCGGGGCGCAGGAGCGAATCGGGAGAGGGCGTCTTCATGTTCAAGACCAAGCAGAACGAGTGCATCTTACGGGCCATCGACGCCGCCATCGCCTTCCAGAGCAGAGTCGCGGCTCCTGCCACCTGTCCCGTTGCTCCGGGCGACGACGAGTTGTACAGCAGGGTCAACAAGGTCCAGAGGCCCCGCCCCCCTGCGGAGCCGCCCGTGGACGTGCTGCTCGCCGCGGTGGACAGCCTGGCGCTGGACAGCAGAGTCCCGCCAGGCAAGGAGTGGGTCAGGGGCGTGACCAGCCGGCCGCTGCCCACCCCGGAAGGCCTGCCCTTCTCTCTGATGCCAGGTCCCACCTCTAAGGGGCGGGGCTCGCCGGACGGCGGGTCGGTCAGCGCGACCATGCAGTATGCCATCGCTGGGCCTCCATTGGTCAGTGCGGCCTCCTCGAGGGAGGGGCAGGAACCCGAGCTGTCACACCCCCTGTATGACTCAGTCAGTGAACTGGGGGCGGGTCTGGGAAGGCCAGACAGACTGACCCAGCCTGAGCCCATCTACGACAAGGTGGAGGGCAGAGAAACAGCGGAGAAGTGGCAGTCTGTGTCCCTTTATGATGATGTCAACGAGATCAGAGGTCAGAAGTGGATGCTTGGTACAGATTTGGATGCAGATGAGGGTGTGACTGATCGTTCTGCCCCCAGGCAATGGCAAGAAGCACCCCCCAGCCTGCGTTATGATTACAGCGAGGAAGAGAACCCGTACGACAACGACATTCCCAAAATGAGCAAGAGGGGGAGCAGATAACAGCACATGCAAAAAATAAACGGGAAACAAACAGCAGCTTTTTCAGTCTGATGACACGGAGGCGCATTGGGGCGGGGAGATTTCCTGTGAACAGAATATAAACTGTGAGTTTTTAGAGAACTTTTGATCTTTGACAGTAACCTGAGATTCAGATTAGTTTAACCTTGAATGGTTAGAATAAAGTCTCTTACAAACTTATGAAAGATAGTAGTGTCTTACCTGTCACAGGTAGAAAGTGCTCGTCTTACCTGGGTGAGGCTCAGATAAGAAATATTAGAGAAGCAAGAAAAAGACAGTGTGGTATGATCTTTCCTACTGCTAGAGATAGACAGGTTTGATTTAGATTTATTTTCTTTTAATAATACGACTTTTCCTAAAGGTTTGGCCTTGGAAAAGAAACACTTTGGATTGCTTCCCTTCAGCCTGTTTCATGTTTTCTAAAGCCAAACAATGGCCAGAACTTGTGGGCTCAGGACTTGTTTTGTGACTGTAATGTTATGGGTTTGAATCCAGGGCTGGTCTTTGACCCTGTCCCGGTGCAGACAGCACGGAAGCAGACTCGGCTGTTTGAATGTGAGCCGTGTCAGAGTGTCAGCCTGGCCGAGGGTGTCTGCTGAGAGCACTGCTACTGTCAGTAATAAAATGCATACAAAAACCCAGAGTCTGATGCCTGTTACCCTGCTGTCACACGGCAACTCCGGGCCTTTTTAGAAAGCTGCGCTCTAACTGGCTGCAGAGCCCTCAGATCACAGGTGAGTGACAGGCGCAGCTCTGATGCACTGCGTGAGACAGAGAAAGGCACAGCAGGTGTGCAGTGTCACTGTGCAAAAGAAGTGGGCAGAAATTAGGCTGCTCTCAGAGGGAGAACTCTCTCAGAGGGAGAACTCTCTCAGAGGGAGAACTCTCTCAGAGGGAGAATTCTAGATTTAAGTGATTTTATCTCCAAGATACACACTCACACACACACAACACCTTCAGCTCTCTCTGTAATAACAAATGTCAAATTCAGTAAAGAGGAAGTGGACATGAAGCAATAGTCACCCCCATATCTCACACACACACTCACACTCACGCATACTCACACACACACTCACACTCACGCATACTCACACACACAGTGCCACCGTGTGCATTTACAAGTGAAAAAGACTTTAACTAAATCTAACTAAATTTTAAGTAAATCTCAATACACTAACTAAACTACATTCAACTACACTTAACTAAAAATACAACATGATTATCAGGGTATAATATGACTATAAACAAAGTCGACACTAGGGGGCAATATCTCTCTCTGTTAGCTTCCTGCTTTGGGAAACACCCAGTAATTAGCCTTCATCTGCCGGAAGGAAATGTCATACTTACTACTGAAGAGTCATCTGATCATCAGTCATTTAGCGAAACTGACAAAGGAGCCAAACACCGGGGAGCAGCCAGAAGACAGTGGAACATTTCTCTGCAATGTCTGCACTGCTGTTTCTATTTAAATTGCACTTACATCAAGATAAATGCATTTTCATACTCTGTGGTCTGCTGGCTGACATTTGAACACATGCTAATGAAAGTAGGAAATGGCTCTGGTGTTTTGGCATAAAGCAGCTCTCAGAGGTAAAGGCCTCGTCCTGCTGTCAGGGTGAGAGCGCGCGAGCCGTGCGGGTAGAGGGGGCGGAGTCTGTTTGGGTGGAGCTCTGAAGAGGAGCACAGCTGAAGGCCAGATCCACCACCAACATCCACTGCTGTTCACTGCGAAAATAACACAGTTCTGCTGTCTGATTTTTACTGAGTGGCTGGGGAGGATAAGGGGGGGACCCCTAAGTGTTTCACTATAACACTAATTCAGTGAATATGAATTTTAATACAATAAGTAACAATGTTATTGGTGAGGGTATAGAGGTACTGGTCTTTGGCTTGGAGTTTGAGGAGGGGGGTCACACCTTGCCGTGGGCCGAGGTTATCCCCCCCCGCTCCCCAACCCCCCAACCCCCCACCCCCCATTGGACATCAAACATAGGAAAAGAAGAAACAGGAGGAGATGGGATGGAGGAGGGATGCCATGGACAGCTGACATGAGAGGGGTGTGGTGAGTGGGGTTTTATAATCGAGGGTGGGACAGGTTTGTTAATTGTGCAGGGATTGTCTAAAAATTCTCCTGATTAGTTGTTTGGAACTTCAATTAGTGCTCCGATCTCAGTGCAAATGCACCAATCAGGTGCATTCATGGGGTCAAATGTCAGAGGTGCCCTCAGGACACTCACACATCACTGCCGAGCTCTGCTCTGTGGTTAACCTCACCCTATAGCACTGTACACATTATAATGGTTGTCTCCCACTCAGGCAGGGATCTCTGTGTGGTGGGCTCCCCGGGGACACAGGGATGGGGATAGCAGTGGAAATATGATACCTGTACATTAATATTAATACACAGCAAGAGTGAGCGGATCACAGATCTGCATATTCATTTGGTCTGGGAGGCAGGCTGTGTTTTTAGACTGATTTATAGTCATTAGGGTTGGTCTTTGTTGTCTGCCTACCGTGTGAAAATAGAAAAATAAACCTCTACTGTAACTACTACAGTTTAAATGAATTAGCAGCCTGGGCATGTTATTCAATGGCAGTAGTGGTAAAGTTGTGTCTCTGTAGAAGAGATTCCAAATCTCACCTGACCATGAATTTCTACAGTTAACACCCAGCTGTATAAACTGACAGACTGTAAAATGAAGAGGAAGATGTCTGATAAACAAATGATAACATCAGCAATGGAGAAGAAGAAGAAGAATTAGAGGAAGAGGAGAGAGAAGATATCATCCACAGAAGCACCGGTTTAGAGTCAGACTCTGACTGATGGAGTTACTGCTCAGGAAGCACATGAGAGAAGAGAGAGAGAACAAGAGATTACACCTCACACTGACTTCAGATCAGTGTAGATCTGGAAGAATCAGGAGAGAGGGTAGACCTCAGACTGACTTCAGATCAGTGCAGATCTGGAAGAATCAGGCAAGAGGGTGGTTCTCAGGCTGATCTCAGACTGTAGATCAGGGAGAACGTTGAAGCCGGTTCCCGCTGCTTCTGGAGCAGAACACCATGGATGACTCACTGCCTCAGTCCTGTGGCTCACAGCGCTGTGATGAAAAGGTCCCTGAAACAGGCCTCTAACAGGACAGGGCAGAGTGACGGCTGCTGGAGCTGTCCGAGAACTCCTGCAGGTCTACTCTGACTGCCTGTTCCACAGTCCGCCACACAATGGCGCTGGTGTGCACACACACACACACACACACACACACACACACACACACCTGAGAAAGCGCTCTGCTCCACACACACACACCTGAGAAAGCGCTATGCTCCACACACACACACACACACACACACACACACCTGAGAAAGCGCTCTGCTCCACACACACACACACACCTGAGAAAGCGCTCTGCTCCACACACACACACACACACACACACACACACACACACACACACACACCTGAGAAAGCGCTCTGCTCCAGACACACACACACACACCTGAGAAAGCGTTCTATGCGCCCCCCCCGCCCCCCCAACTCCTCCCCAATAATGTAAACACAATATAAACGTGATGAGCATGCTGGTTGGCCTGCAGAAACAGTGGCATTGAGGTGAGCAGGTTGTGACCCACACACCTTCAGAGCAGATCTGTGTGACTCACCCTTCATACGGGTGCGCCTGCCGTGTAATCAGGCAGTCTGGAGGAGGAAATGAGTGTGCCCTGAACATGAGGCCAGGAAGCGTGACATCCCCGCGGAACAAGATACTTTCCGCTCTTTTTTTTGCTGTTTTGTGGCTCATTTTGTAATTATCTTATCCTGTGAAGGACGTGTTACTCACTGCTGGCTGGAACGGCAGAATACCACGCTCTGAATGACACCTGTTTATACGCGACGCATGATCGAGACCGAATCCGCCACACAGCCCACTCCACAGTCCTTGACCGTGAGCGTCCGTTTCACCTTGTGTGACCGCAGGGTGAACAGACATGTGCTGTCAACCAGTGAATGAACAAACTTACAACAAAATAAACCATCCAGCCAAATAACCAACCAACAAAATCCAGAGGTCAGCTGGAAGTTAAGAACACCTCTCACTTTCTGGGCAAACTAAGAAAACTTTTTAGGAAAGCTGAAGTTATGGCTGGAAAAAAAATAAAACACAAATTCGGTCACTGTATCTCAGCTGGCGCTCTGTCTGATTAAAACCAAACAACCTCAAATGCAAATGAGCACAGGTAGAAAAACAACACCAAAAAACAAACTAAAACTAATTTAAATGTAAAATAACAATACGGCTGCAATCCCTGATTAAATCCATTTTAAAACTTTTTAAAATTCTGCACAATTTGCATTTCCCAAAGTTACTGACTGCATTTGATCAAAAGTTTCTAACACCTTGACAGCAGTGTGCTGATTTCTCATGTGTAAGAGGGCTTTATCGTCAGGGGTCGCACTTTTCCGCAGAATCCCTCTTTAAAATGCTATTTTCTTCCACTTTTTCCACCAGGCAAACGATTCAAATGCTGCGTGATTGTAGTTCATCAGCTGCACACTGAGAGCATACAGGCAGTTTTTTAATGAACGCAAACTTTAAGACAGAGAATTTTTCTGATCACAGCAAGCCAGACAGGGTCTAAGTAAATTACTGTGCTTTTCTTGATTTTCTCCTGTCTTGAAATGGTATCGTTGTCAATCATGCATGATCAATCAATCAAACTAACATTTAGGCAATGCTGAAAAAGAAGCATGCATAAGTAGAGGGATAGGTTAGTGCCCCGTGTTATTGTGTTAATGGGAGTGGGAATGTGTTCTTTTGATAATAAGGGCCCTCGGAGCACAGTATGGCCACTGGACGTCTGAGCAGTTGAGACACACACACAGGACAATATGCAATGTATATCCATATTCATATGCTTCCACACACAGCATGCCGAAACCTTATTTAAAAAACAGTCTGAGAGTTTACTCAAAGCTAACAGGCTCCCTGGGATGCAGTTTGGAAAACAGATAAAACATTAATGATCATATTTAGCATAATAAACACCGGTAATATGCTGAGACAAAACCAGACGGGGTGCGGAGAGCTTTAAGGCACAGTAGAGATGAATTATGTTCATTCTGGAGGTTTAACAGAGACTAATTTGGTGGAGTCCCAGCAAACCGAACAAAAACACCTCCAGAATATTAAAGCAGACAGCAGCAAAGCAGGTGAGTCCGGAGGCATTGATTTAGAGGTGCAGAGCGTTTGACAGATAGGAAACAGACATGGACCCGATTTGTACCTGTGAAAGCTGGAGTGTTTCTCTCAAACCGCAAGACAGCCTGGGGAAAATTAACAGACGCTGTTTTGAATTCTGAGCTACTTTGGTGTATGAAAACATTAATGTTTTATGACAACAAACAGCAGAAAACAAATAAAAACAAATGAACACAGTGCAGTTGCTGTGTTTATAGGAATGCTTGGCTGTTTGATGTGCCCACTGACATTAAGTCTTATGACAGAAAACACCTACAGGGGAAAACATTTCACAGATGCGCACACAATCACTCACACACACACACACACACACACACACACACACACACACAAGCACACACACACACACACACGCACACACACACACACACATACACACACACACACACACACACACACACAATCACTCACACACACACACACACACACACACAATCACTCACACACACACACACACACACACACACAAGCACACGCACACACACACACACACACACACACGCACACACGCACACAATCACTCACACACACACACACACACACACACACACTCCCACTCTCACACTGAATTTCTCAACTCTCACAATCCTTCTCACTGAATTTCTGAAGGCATGAAACTCAAGATAAATAACTCTGATTTGTGTGTGCTTGTGCGTGCGTGTGCGTGTGCGTGTGTGCGTGTGTAAGGTGTAACTGTGCTGTGGTGTCTGAGGTAGGTTATTGCAGTAAGGTATTTTGAGTCATTCTTCATAATGTTATTAAAATTTTTTGGCCAGTTGCCTTGAGTGACGGTGTTCTGTCGAGTAATGAGGTCGTGAGGGAGTCTACACCAGCTCAAGCCTGCATATCGTCAATCATTCATACAGGAGACTGACAGCGCACAACACCCTGCCAGACATTAGGGGGCAACTTCCCATTTGCCAAGATATTACCCAGCATATGAGGCACAAGTGAGGGATATTTTAAACGTACAGCTGTGTTGCTCTCTGGTTCACTGAGGAGAGATTAAGAACGGCAGCAGGACACTGTACTGCAGTGCACCAGAGTGACCACAGAAAATCCCAAAAAACATTCATCAAAACAGCAGAAAATGAATATAATTTACCTATAATCCTTTTGTGTTAAACAGCCTCTGACTGCCTCAGATGCCCCTACTCCTATGATCTGTCTTGTCACACTTGTCCTTCATGCATTCTGAAGGAGTCTAAGTGGCCGTGCCAAGACTCCGGTAGCAACAGTAACACGATGGCAAAGCCTTCAGTGTGTGTTCTCCACACCAGCGAGACATCACTCTCACTCTCACCGCATAAATCACTGCAGGAGCTGGGGGAGATGGAGAGGCGTGTGGCTTCATGAATTTACAACCCATAACCCCATGCTGCTGCCACGCACACACACAGGAGAGGCTGTGTATGCATGTGTGTGTGTGCGAGTGTGTGTGTGTGTGTGTGTGTGTGTGTGTGTGTGTGTGCGAGTGTGTGTGTGTGTGTGTGTGTGTGTGTGTGTGTGTCTGTGTGTGTCTGTGAGTGCGAGTGTGTGTGCGAGAGTGTGAGTGTGTGTGTGTGTGTGTGTGTGTGTGTGTATGGGGTGTGTATGTGCAGATGTGCAGTGTGTGTATTTTCTGTGCAGATGTGTGTGTATTTGTGAGTAAAGGGATTTCCCCTCAGGCTGTGACACTTCTCAGGGTTTTGCTCATCGCTCTCCTCCCTCAGCCACCTGACACACTCACATTCGCTCACATCAGGTAGTTTCCACGGTGATGTCAGGTATGGCAGGTATGCCATCCTGGATGCTGTTAGTGTTGGTATTTTCCCTGCGGGAGCTGTGCTGCCCTGTGAAAGCGCACATATTCAGTACTGTCCTCATCCAGCGGCTTCATTCATACAGCTGAGACACCAGTGCCCCCCCCCCCCCCCACTCTGTCCTGTCTGTCCCTCACTGGCTGAACATATGTGACACATGCTGACCCTCTGAGAAGTGAGTGACACCATACACACACACACACACTCACACACACTCACACACATACACACACGCACACACACAAACACACAAACACACTCACACACACACATACACACACACACACACACACACACACACACACAAACACACTCACACACACACTCACACACACTCACACACACACACACTCGCACTCACTCGCACTCACACACACACTCACACACACACACTCACACACACACTCACACACACTCACACACACACACACTCGCACTCACTCGCACTCACACACACACTCACACACACACACACACACACACACACACACACACACACACACACACACAGTCTGACACAGGCCAGACTGACAGAGCCACAGTAAGAGTATGATTGGTTCAAGTCCAGGACCTTAGTCTCAGAGCTAATCGAACCTTCTTATTTCACACACACCCTCCGCTATCCCTCGCCTGTGTATACACACACCCACATACACACACACACACACTCACACACACTCACACACACACACACACACACCCTCCGCTATCCCTCGCCTGTGTATACACTCACCCACAGTGCCGAAGCATGCTAGACAGCACAGTGCTACCCCAGAGGATCAGGCATCTGTCACCCGCAGGGGTTTTACTGCAAGGGTTAGTCATTTTAAAACATTCTCTGCTTCTGTCTTTCCTTCTTCACCTCCTCCTCCTCTCCCCCCCCCTCTCCCCCCCTTCCTCCTCTGGGGTATTTACAGCTCTAACGCTGGGCTAATTCCAGCTCCCATGGGGCGTCTGGCTCAATCCCAGACATACAGTTTCTCCTTTACCCACAATGCCCTGCTGCAGGCCTGGGGCCACAGACAGTGCTCTGACTCAGCACAGAGTCTCCTGCTGTGTTTTACGTCGTTGCTATTCATAACCCCTGCTGCTGCTCTGACTTTAGCCTGTCCCCTTTGCTCTGACTGCTCCCTCTGTCTCTGGCGTTTCTCGCTGTTGACCGCACTTCCTGTTCACATTGTAACCTCAAACCATCACTTCCTTTGCTTCCTTTGCCGTCCTGCAGAGGATCTTTCTGCCAGTGACATACCCGGGATACAATGTAAAACTTCTAGCAGTTCCTGGTGTTTATTTTCTTAGAATCCAAATGTCTTTGAGACAAGCTACTACTGGAGACAAGTGTTTAAATCTCTCACATTAAACACTATACAGGAGGATACCTGCCACTAAAAGAGACGTTTATTCACTAAAATGTGTTTTTATTTCCAGCCACTCAAAGGAACCGATGCTTGTTACGCGTGGGCGTTTAGTAGATGTTTTATGGTAATTCACCTACAAAACAGCTTGTTATACTTTTCCCCCCGATTTGCACCCTGTTATGGAATCTGCAGCATTAGGCTGCTTTGGGCTTCAGCGTCATCCTCTGCTACTCACACAGGACAGAAATAACCTATGCACTACAATTCCCACAGTGCACCACAGTGAACAAACAGCCGATTGGAGGATAGGCCAATCTCCACTGACTTCCACTGAGCAGCTCGTAGGAGCCTGATGAGTTTCAGGGTGCCTGAGAGTGGGCCATGTGCTTGAACTGAGGCCACAGGGCTCACAAAAGCACTTATGATTTACAAGTTAAAATACAGTGATCAGATCACTAATGATTCACTGAACCGAACTGATTGGAATAAATGAACCTTCCTGCTGTTAAGGCCTGTGGGGGGGGGGGGGGGTGTGCTGTTGCTCCAGGGCTGTGGAGTAGGGGCAATTCAGCTTTGTGTCTGAGGTACCTCATCTATGAGAGAACAGCCTTATCATTATGGCAACAGATCCATGGAGCTAAGGGTCATTAAACAAGCTGTAAGTATTCATCAGATGGGTGATGATGTCAGCTCTATGACTAACGGCTGTATGGTGTGCTCAGACTGGATGGGAGTGTACAGGAATGCCCAGATTTCAGCACAATGTGAAGGCGGCTATTTTCGGTAACAGACTGCTCTGTTCCTGTTGTGTGCCTGGTACGGAAATGTCAGATCATCTTTTGGGCCGTCCCCTGGGGACAGACAGCATCAGCGGGTTATGTGTGCTGTGTGCGTGCATGCGCTTGTGTGCCACTGCCAAGGTGCTGAACGCTCAATGTGTTTTCCTGAGGAGAACACAGCTCTGGCTGCTGCATCATTTACATGCCTGAAGCCTGATAACTCAGGGCAAGACTTAAAAGCTGAACACAGTCATAAATATTACAGGGTTTTAAATGCTAAAACTGAAGTGTCTGATTAAGCAGCACGGACCCCAGACCCCCCGACACACACACTGCAGTTTCAGTGCAGAGTTCACTTCACACGTTCACCTGTCCTTCTACGGAGCAAAACTCTGCACCAACTTTGCATGACATCCGGCCCGCTGCCAACATCCATCAGTGTCCGCTGAGGCAGAAAAGATGGTGTGAATATTCAAGGACATGCACTGCAATTACGAGCGATTTATGCAAAATGTTTTTACTTGCTGTCTGCAGCTCGGAACCAGCGCTGTGCCACGCTGAGGAGGGCAAAACTGCCGGACATTAACACAGACACCGGACCCTAAACACCTGCATGCTTGCATTGTGATTATGAAAGACATAGGCTCTTTCAATGGCCGTTTGCTTTATGGAGCAACACCAAACAGTTCTACATGATATAAGCACTCATTAGGTGTGCAAATATAGTAACTTGGCCATGGATTCCCATATGAAAGTAAAATTCAGCCAGGTTTCATAGGCACCTACACAGGTACCTGTGCAGGAGCTGGGTTTACACCAGAGTACAAGCAATCCAACCACAGTCAGACATGACACACCTGAGATAAGAAAGGTGAGAAGGAAACTCACTCTTTTATCACAGCACGTAGTGGACGTGTACAAATCCACGCCCTGCCCAGGAGGGTATGACGCACTCTGCAGAAGGTGTTTCCTACGTCCCATCTCAGAAGGAGCCATGTCATTACTTTCCCCACCACTAGGTGGTGCAGTGGTTATGTGATTTCCCTCCCATGTGTTTGTGTGTTTGTTATTAATTATCTTGTGTGTTCGTTTGTCTGGGTAACTCGCTGTGGATGGATCTGTGTGAAATGGTTGCCTGCAGGATGAGAAAGAAATGATGAAACTGTACAGGAGCCAGAGGCGCTGAGGCAGGCTGGGGAATGGCCCTGAGCTCTGTCAATCTGCTGTACATTTCTTAATGATGAGGCTTCTCTCACAGATGAGGGGTTTCGGGCATTGAGAGATTTACCCCAGCACTAGCACTGCAGCCCTGGAACAGCATCACGCCCCCTAGAGGTGGGGATAGACTGGTGATAGGAGTGGTAAGGAGCAGGGCCTGAAACCAAACAATTGCGCGTTCGGTTCCCATAAGGCCACTGCAGCTGTGTCCTTCAGCACGGTACTTATCCTGAAGTGCCTCAGTCAATATGCACATGTATAAATACACGATGTTTTGTTTCTGTTCTCTGGGAGGCCATCTTGAACATAAAATGTAATATTTTAACTCATGAGTGATTTTGTTGGTGCAGTAGAGCTAGCGAATGGCATTGGCTTTAAGATGCACTTCAGACGATGCTGTGCATTTAATGTGAAGCACGTGAGAGTATTGTTATTAGCTGAACAGCTAATTATGACATCACTCTATCTGAAAAGCTAATTATGACATCACTCTAGCTGAAGAGCTAATTATGACATCACAGCAGATTTAAGCGCTCCTTGTCGGGATAAGGCTGTACACTTTTAATTGATACTAGGTCTACCAATTTACTAATTTATCATTGTTCCACACTCAGGTTTTAGAAAAATACCTTTTTAACAGGATATGAAACTTTTTTCAAGTCTTTGCTTCATGTGAATAAATCTAAACAGTCTGAAGGGTAGTCTGTTAATTTCCCTGTCACAGTGCCTCCTGTTGGCTAGGAGTGAAATGCCAGTGTGATGTCTCCTGGAACTGCTCCATCCACAGAGGGGCTCTTTGCAAGGGGAACCGCCATCTGCAGTGGCTGGAGGAATTAGGCCAAACTTCCTTCTGAGCATGCCGAAATCTCCCTTTCTCTGCCACACTCTCTGCGTGTGAGCAGCGCTCTGCTCAGAACCTCTGTTATGTCTCACTTAAACACAGCAATTCAGGA
>NC_050587.1:40517500-40632500 GCF_013368585.1 Megalops cyprinoides | reverse complement strand
AGGATGGGGAAGGCTTAAAGAAAGAAGAGCTGATGTTTCTGTGAGTGCTGGACCTGTGGGACTGACTGACTGAGTAAAATTCACACACACAGAAACAGCAGGGAAATGTCCTCATTTTGTTAAGCTATATACTGCATATTTCCACAGTAACTGTGTTAGATATCTGTTCATAAGCACAAATATTACTGTTTTAATACTGGCTGGAAAAATACAGCGAGGTGATCTGTATGACTTAGAAAGAATATTCTCTGAGGTTCACCTACTGAGCTGTGTCCACTCACCTGCATGACTTCAGGCCAGAACCAGGAGAGGGGGAGGGAGGAGAGAACCAGGAAGGGGCGGGGGGGGGGGGGGGGGGGGGGGGGTGGCGGTAAGAGAGAGAAAGGGGGGGAGGCAGCAATAGAGAAATAAAGGGGTAGAAGGAGAGGGGGATAGAGATAAGGATGAATAAGATGGTGAGTCAAAGGGAGAAAGAGAGAGAGAGAGAGAGAGAGACATCCATGTAATGTGTGTGCATGTGTGTGAATATGTACATCTGTACGTGAGTATGTGTATGAGTGCATATGAATGTATGCAAAAATAAAAGACAGAGGGAAACAGTATGTGGAATAAAGAAATGGAGCAGTGTGTTTAGCTGCTGGTAGGGGTTGACTTGAGTGCTCCTTGGTGTCAGGTGTCTGATAGAATCACAGTGGAATCACAGCGGTGTCTTTGTGCTTCTGTGAACTGAGCAGGAGTAAGGACACTGCCAAAGTAAAAGCTCTCCTCACTGCGTGCATTCTGCAGACCTCTGAGTTACACACTCCAGCAGTCTCCGTGGTGATGAACACAGTAACCTGCCCCCAAACGCCATGCATGCCAAAACAAAAAGACATCATATATGACAGGTCGTTTAGATGAAATCTATTTTTACTGCGTTTCACAAAATATATCATAAAATAAATGAAAATTATGACATTCAGTGTGTTTGAAACACAAAAAAAAATTTGCAAGGACTGTACAGTCTTTCTCTTGGGAATGCGTTTTTATACAGGCTGAGAAACTCTCTGCTATCCAAATACATGTTTCTGATTTGTTATGCTGTTGAATGTGGGGAAAAAAAGAGTGGGTCCTATTTTCTGTTGGTGTCATCATAAGGTTTTAGTTGCTAAAACTACCTGTGTGAACACCTGTTTTTTCATGTGACATGTTCTCACTGTGCTAGCAGGTGCTAGACAGCTCAGCAGTGCTCAGGAGAGACTCATTATATTTTACACCCAAGATTTTGTACACCTTTGACTGGATTCAAAAGCACTTCATAAAAATCAATTATGTCTCTCAGATCTCAGCCATGCTGTACCTATGATAAAACTGATTCGCACACCCACACTCGCGCGCACACTCGCACGCACACTCACACACACGCACACACACACACACACACACACACACGCGCACACACACACACACACACACACATACACAACAGGCACACAAAGGAAAGTCCATTCCAGAGGGATTTGATGGAGAGTTAATAGAGAAATAGAGTTTGGCTTCCTGCCTGTGTCTCGTGGCCCTCTTGGGTAGCCAGACTAATGGCCTGTGAAGTTGCTTCTGCGTTCTCTCGTCTGGTGGGAGCGCGGCGGTCAGATTGACTGCTCTCTTGTCATTTTATTGGACAGTTGTGTGATCCTTCAATGCACCAGAGATGAAGATGAAGTCTTCATCAAAATTCTCCTCCACAAAATTGCATTGGGCTTGCCAGGTGGGATTCTAAGTCCCAAACAAGAAGTCGGAAAAAAGGTAGCTGTGGGCCGCTGGTGTATCAGACAGAGGGTAGAAAAAAGGTAGCTGTGGGCCGCTGGTGTATCAGACAGAGGGTAGCTGAATTCAGGGCAATGCTCTCTGTCTGGTGATCTGTAGCAATGAGCTGCTTCTCCTTTAAGGCCCGGGTTTGCACACTTGCACCTGTATACAGATCAGGGCCCACCAGCCGTGTCAGGTGCGAGTGCACAGTCTCACCTTCCCACGCGGAGCAGACCTGTTATTCCCAGGAGACAGGAACACATGGAGGGGACACCGAGGAAGCCTGCGACAGCCGAGCCCCGAAGCCTGCAACGGCTGAGCTGCAAAGCCTGCGACGGCCAAGCCGCGACGAGCCGAGCCGCAAAGCCTGCGACAGCCGAGCCCCGAAGCCTGCGACGGCCAAGCCGCGAAGCCTGCCACGAGCCGAGCCACCAAGCCTGCGACAGCCGAGCTGCGACGAGCCGAGCCGCGAAGCCTGCGACGAGCCGAGCCGCGACGAGCCGAGCCGCGAAGCCTGCGACGGCTGAGCCGCGAAGCCTGTGACGAGCCGAGCCGCAAAGCCTGCGACGGCTGAGCCGCAAAGCCTGCGACGAGCCGAGCCGCAAAGCCTGCGACGAGCCGAGCCGCAAAGCCTGCGACGGCTGAGCCGCAAAGCCTGCGACGAGCCGAGCCGCAGCAGCATGCCAGACACAAGCGAAGAGCTGTTCATGCTTCCTGCCACATAAAGTTATGTTTACACCTGTGTAATTTTATTTTTATACACCGAGCCCAGCACCCTGCCGTGCTGAGAGGTGCCGCTGTACCTGGCTCACTAACACTCTCACATCCATCCCTAACTTGGAGAGGTTGCTTAAGAAACCTCTAGGACTCCTGACTGAATCATACCTGGTATGTTATTTGGTCCTTATTTTACATTTTGTTCCACATGTAATAGAATTTTACATGTTATACTTAAAATCTGGTATCCTGGAAGATTCTCCTGTTCCTGTAGGAGTGACAGTGGTTAATGCGTGCAATAGGTAGAGGTGTGTAGGGAAGGTTCCAGCATTACTGTTCTCCAGCAGTGGGCCATAAAGCAGAAAAATAATCTTGTCCCTGAAAAGACAAGGTATTTATGTGTTCATTAACATTTACACTGCAGGGAACTTGCACCTTTTCGCAATCTAAAAACGAAACGGCCAGCAGTGATTCTCCAAGCAGTAAAAATGCTGGACATGATGAATGTTGTCTGAATAATGTGGTACAAGGGAGGAAGAAATCAGATTTAAAAAGTCTGAAAATTGAGTTAAATGAATCTGAATTCTGTCTCTGATGCAGCGCCCCTGAAGACATGACAGGAATCCAATTCCCTGAAGTAATTATAGGAGACAATGCAAACAGGAGGAAATGTGCAAATTATTATCTTTACACTTCGCAGCTAAAGCATTTCACAAACACAGAAGCGCAAACAGGAGACGCTTCTCTCAGGTGGTGGAGAGTCTATATTGTTAATGAGTTAAGAAGCTTGTTAAATTCAGAGTCCCTGAGATGTAGGCTCATGCTATCAGTTCAGCTGCCTTGCTTTTATACTGCACAACCTCATCCTGTGACTTTGTGGCTTCAATTTTAGTCATTTTTTTAACAACAGAACCGTTTCGCTGCTCAGCTGTCTGCATTTAAAGAAGGGCATGGTGGGAAACAGCTCTGTAATGTACTGCCATCCTAAGCAGGGGATGTACTGGTGCATCTAACCACTCAACATCACACAAACACCGCTATCTGTTACCTCACAACACTCTACTCACTGTCAGCCACAGAGACTGACCGTGTCAAACTTCCTGAAAGAAAAAACAGAGGCGCTGTGTACAAGACAGGGGGCAGAGGGAGGCCTCTCATTGGACAGGAGGCCAGGTGGGCGGAGGGAGGCCTCTCATTGGACAGGAGGTCAGGGGGGCGGAGGGAGGCCTGTGTTTGGACAGGAGGTCAGGGGGGTGGAGGGAGGCCTCTCATTGGACAGGAGGTCAGGGGGGCGGAGGGAGGCCTGTGTTTGGACAGGAGGTCAGGGGGGCGGAGGGAGGCCTCTCATTGGACAGCAGGTCAGGGGGGCGGAGGGAGGCCTCTCATTGGACAGCAGGTCAGTGGGCCACTCTCACGCATAGTGTAGGATCCCTGCTGTGCATAAAGCTGACAGAAAAACACACTGCAGGAACAGGACAGTCTCCTGTAACCAGCAAAAGCGCATCACAGAAGCCCTTTTTCCTGTTTCAGGAACGGCTGTCTCGTCTTTGGGAATGTTCCATAAGGTAGAAACACACAGCGTGTTTGCAGAGCTGATTGCATGGGTGAGGAGCTTCAAAGACACTCAGATACTGAACCAGCTGCCGTTAACGGATAAAATTAAACTCCAAGCCTACTGCAGCACGCTGTAGAGGGCTCATGCACAGTTTGCAGCTTCGGAGTTAACTCTTTAAATGCCGTTTGTGACAGTAAAGAGGTTTTCTCTTGTAAGGAATGCACAAGGTCACAGTCCACACAGTTTAAGGATACAGTCCGCACTGTTAAACAGTATTTAACATGGCACAGTCCACACTGATACGCAGTATTGTCAGTTCTGGTTAGAAAGGAGTGACAGGATTAACTGACAGTGAGAGTAAATGTGGTGACCGTGTCTGTGTGAGTGATGCTCCTTTGCGAAGCGGTCAGCTTCAGTCCTGTGTGCCTACCCTGCCCTTCCCTGCCTGTGAGTGCGTGAGTGTGGACTCCTACTGATGCTGAATGCAATGTTGTTTCATGCGGTGCTAAGGACTAGGTAGGTCCATTAGGTTACTCCAGAGCAGGTGCTGAGGAAGTGATGCAGACCTATGATAGGCTGTGACTTTAGCTGAGACACCAGTGAGACCCAATCACGTTGAAGGGGAGGGGTTAGCAAGCTAAGTGCTAAGTGGTCCCCTAATGCACCCCAGAGCAGAGATCAGCTGATGTGCAGTTTGTGGCCGCTCGTATTGTCTGTGCTGGAATGCAATGAGGAGCAGTGAGTGATAGCACTGCTACCATGATAAACCGATACTGACAACCATTGCAGGAACAGGGCTAATTTTCCACAGCCAAACCCCTGGCTTAGCCGCTTTACTGACGGCGCTGGGATGCAGTGCCAAGCCCCACGCGGCACGGTGCAGACCCTCTCTGCCTCAGCCCCTCCGTCAGCCGAGCGCTTTAAACAGGGCGTGTCCAATGCGGAGCGACATTCAAATCTGCGGACTCCTCATCCCATCACGCTCCCTACAACAAACTCATCGCAAATCAGCGTCCTGAAAAATACCTTCGAGGAGTCATTCAAGGAGAAAAAGTAGAAGTTAAAGCTTATTTTCTGGCACACTGAGCCTGCATGTCTCACCGTTTGGATGAAACACACTCGCTTAAGAGCGCTGGATTTCTTTACTTTAACATCCTCACCGGCGCTGCTTCCATCCTTTTTTAACCGGTTACCTCTGAGACGGAGGAGGGGGGAGATCTGCATAATTGCGCTTTTGCAAGTCATGATCAGCCTTTTGTTCATCTGTGCTAAAACTGCAGTGACCTCAGTGGCAATTTGGTATAAAAACCTTAAACTTGTTCTGTAGTAACTTCTCAAACCAGTGCAAAGTAATTAGCCCCCACTTTTTGCGATGTTTGGCTTTTTCTCTGAGCTCAGAGCAGTGTTATCCTCCTGCTCACTCTCCTTCTGCCCTCTAATCTTCACTTTCCTCACTGCTGCAGATTCGTATTCTGGTGTGCATTTCTCTTAAATCAGTGTGAAAATCAAAACAGTGATGAAATTGTTTCATGAATATCGACATTCCAAACACACGAATGGGCAGGGAAAATGTAGAAACAAAGGCCAGAGCGGGAAATACAGTAATTGAAGGAATATGAATTTTAATGCATGCCAGAATGAATGACATCCCTCATAAATTCAATTCACACATCGTGGATATGCACACACCAATCTCTGGGACAATCTCCTCCCACAGCACACTAATGCACAGCCAATCATATGCAGCTACAATGGACACATATTTGCCATTTCCCTGACAGCTGATTGGCTGTCAAATCTCCAGCATTTAACCATGTCTTTAAGGTCAAAACTACAACTGAGAAATGAGTTCTTATTTGACTTGCCTGTGTAGCACATCAATATTCTAAAGTTATGAATATAATCATTGACATGAAGAGTGTTTCATTGCAAATATGACTTTGCTGTCTCCCTGAGTGACAGAGCAGCGCAGGACCGTAGCGGAGCACTAGGGCATCGCAAACGAACATTTACCTTTCAGTCATGACCACTTCTATTCTATATCTGCGCAAGTTTCGCAGGCACTTCAAATGATGAAACTCTAATGAAATATGTGACATATTTCCATACATTCACACTCATTGGGACCTGAGGGAGTGAGGGATGAGAGGCATGAATGCCACAGTGTGCTTACATACAACCCCCTGCTCATACTAAACCCTGCCTCTCTTCACTCTGTGAAGCAGGGTTAGGATTAGGGTTAGAAGGTTAGGGTTAGGGCCTCTCTCACCCACACACTCTGTGAAGCAGGGTTAGGATTAGGGTTAGAAGGTTAGGGTTAGGGCCTCTCTCACCCACACACTCTGTGAAGCAATCCTAATATTTGTGTTTGTGTGTGTGTGATATTTTGAGTGTGTGAGTTTGACTGTGTTAGAATCTTTAAGAGTGTACATTTGTATTTAATTCTTTCTAAGTTTGCTTACCTCTGACTTCACCCATAGAGGACTCTTCTCCCTGGAGCTCAATGGATCACATTACACTATTGTCATTTAGCAGATGCTCTTCTCCAAAGCAACTTACAGTTTTAACCATTTATACAGCTGGATATTTACTGAGGCAATTGTGGGTTACGAACCTTACCCAAGAGTACACCAGCAGTGCCCCACTGGGGAATCAAACCAGTGATGTTCTGGTTATGAGCCCTGCTCCTAACCACTCCACCACACCGCTGCCCAAACCCACAAACGTCAGCGTCAGTTCAGGCTGTGCCAACCCGGATTCAGACGTGCAGGTCGCAGTGACGCTGTGGTGCTGCTGTTGAACGCCGGTGCCATCTAACCCAGGAATCCGGATGCACCCATGCATGCCTGCTGAGGGCAGTGTTTACCATGACAACGCAGTGCAGCTCCAGTGCAGCGCTGCAGTTTCTGTGCAGCCAGAGCACCAGCGCACAGCATGATCCAGCTCCCTGCTGTGCCACTTTCTGCACCGCAGCCTGGGGTGGCGGGGGGGAGTGATCCAGCATGAGGCTGAGGTTAAATGAGGACCCACAGTTTTCGGGGTGGGGTGTCTCTGAGAGGCAGCTGTGGCTTTAGCTCACCCCTCCTCCCTGATGACCCCGTCAGCCAACTCCTCCTGAGGACAGAAAACCCTCTGAAAACATGGTGAACCTCACTGACTCGAGACCTCATTGACCGAGCAAGACCTCACCGACCGAGCGAGACCTCACTGACTGAGCGAGACCTCACCGACCGAGCGAGACCTCACCGACCGAGCAAGACCTCACCGACCGAGCGATACCTCACCGACCGAGTGATACCTCACTGACCGAGCGAGACCTCACCGACCGAGCGAGACCTCACCGACCGAGCGCGACCTCACTGACCGAGCGAGACCTCACTGACCGAGCGATACCTCACTGCCCGAGAGAGACCTCACTGACCGAGCGATACCTCACCGACCGAGCGAGACCTCACCGACCGAGCAAGACCTCACCGACCGAGCGAGACCTCACTTCCGGGAAGAAATACGTAACACCAGCACCGCCTATGAAACAGAGACGGGGCAACACTTAGCTTTTCATTTCGAAATCAGTTTATACAAAAGCCTCCAAATATGGATATGCCCTGTGAATAACTTACTAGGAATTACAGTGACTTCTCAATCATTCAGCACACTAATCGATTACTGGGATCAGTATTCAAAACTTTAATTAAAACTAATTAAAATGAAGAAAAATCCAGTGTTTTGCTCGTTCTCATCAGTATTGATGAAAGAGAATAATAAAAGAGTGATATTATTAGTTTTCCTGCCGGGAAGTGTTGGTGGTCACAGATGTCTCCACAGCAGGAAGTCTTTAACATAGACCATGCTGTGATATGGTGTTTGGAGATACTACAGTAGATAATATAAAATAACATTTGCATATTCAGGCAAATAAATATATCCTATAACTCAAAATGCACATCTGAATGAAAATATGTAACATTATCTAAATCAATTGCAGGCTGTCATTACAGGTAAAGATCTGACCCAGGTCTGCTTGCTGTCAGATTTTTATATTAGATTTTGATTTTATGTTGGAGAATATGGCATCTCCGATGAATTGATGTGCTCCATTATAGCTTGGGATGTTAAAGTTGCTGAAGGGGCTGTTTTATTCCCCCTCCCGCCCACAGCTCAAACCCACAGAGTCAGGATGGATGGAAGCTGTAACTCAAAGCTGTAAAGGATACAGTGGCCCCAGCAAATGCACCAGCACGATATCTTATCAAAATACGGCGTGTTCCTGGAAACTTACAGCAGCCAACCAGTCAAGTAAGGAGATAATCACTTTCCTCTGCTGGCCATCACTCACCCGGTTTCATCGTACTGAAAGCAGGCTACACTTGGATTTGCTCATCGTTTGGTTTCCCTGCCCTGAGAGGAAAATCACACCACAGCCCAGAGAACTGAAAATCAGCCAGGGGAAAATCTCCACCCAGCGCCATTCATCTCTGTGTTTAACATGACTGGAACCTATACATTTACATACTGTTATCAACTGAACATGATGTCCTTTAGAACAGTCAGGGTCCACATGCAAGGAAATGAAAGAAATACTAATGAGCTATAATTGCACTGGAGCTCACAGACTAAAAGGACTCTAATCACTTTCTTTTTGAAAGAGCCACACGTTTACACCCACCTGACATCTAGAAGAGAACCGTTCCCAAAATATGCTGAGTAAATCCAGGCTCTCTGTGACTGGCATTTGTGTGTTCAGTGGTAATTGTATTTTTTCAGCGCATAAAATGTTTTTCTAAAGATGGCTTTGAAGAGAGAAACATTCGGAATGATGTTGAATGTAAAAAAAGAGTGATGGGGACAGGGTAAACAGACAACTGTGTTTACATAATTGCCAATTACTGATAAGAGCCCATGAAAGCCCTGCACATTTGGCCACCCAGAGAAAGCTAATCTCACATCGTAACAGAACAGTGGCAACCACTGAGGGCGAACAGGAGCAGTGATTAGACAATGTGAAGGTAGGTCAGGGGTCGGCCGAAAGCCACCCACGGAGACACCACCATCCCTGTGAAGGCAGGTCAGGGGTCGGCCGAAAGCCACCCACAGAGACACCACCATCCCTGTGAAGGCAGGTCAGGGGTCGGCCGAAAGCCACCCACGGAGACATCACCATCCCTGTGAAGGCAGGTCAGGGGTCGGCCAAAAGCCACCCACGGAGACACCACCATCCCTGTGAAGGCAGGTCAGGGGTCGGCCGAAAGCCACCCACGGAGACATCACCATCCCTGTGAAGGCAGGTCAGGGGTCGGCCGAAAGCCACCCACGGAGACATCACCATCCCTGTGAAGGCAGGTCAGGGGTCGGCCAAAAGCCACCCACGGAGACACCACCATCCCTGTGAAGGCAGGTCAGGGGTCAGCCGAAAGCCACCCACGGAGACATCACCATCCCTGTGAAGGCAGGTCAGGGGTCGGCCAAAAGCCACCCATGGAGACATCACCATCACCGGTGCATTTAAGGATCACAGCATCGGACATCTGGGTTTTAGGCAGAAATATGATGGCATAGGCCATAAATATATTTAGATGGAAAATGCTGTCTGGGAAATGCCTTTATTTTCACTATTTATTGTCCACTTCCACAAACTTTGCCAAAAAAGTAATACAGGAGCAGTTGGGGGGGGGGGGGGGTTGTTATGTATGTCTCCAACCCATCAGAAGAAGAATCTGGACAGCTTAAAATGCCTGATAATGGTGTCTGTTGGAACCCAATCTTAATATGCTGTCTCATTTCTGATGTAGACAGGAACAAATAACTATCTAATGCAAGCAAGGGAAAGAGATCTGGATGAGTCTGACAGTTTAAAAGAAACCTTTGACATTGACTTTCCAGAAAAAAGGCTTCCTCTTAGTTTTCCAGCTGCAAGTGCAAAGTTAATATTTAGTTGTATTGCAACAACAAAAAAGGGTTTGCCAGATGTCGTGCTGGGGTGCTTTCAGACCACATTTTATTTGCATATGGATGGGAATATTTGTAGGTCCAAGGTCCCACAAAAGTTCAATCTTCCTCACAGAATATTATAAGAATATGAATATGAATTAGAATATGCCTGTTTTCCATACTTTTACTGAAGGGAAATGAACTGCCAGTCCCCGAATATATCAGCATTCAATAATAAATATTGAACAGAAAAAAACCATCTTGGTATGCCAGGCCACCGTACATATTTCACAAACACAAGTTTTCCTTCATCTTTGGGTTTGACTTTAATTGTTTGTGCTTTGGATCAAAAAAAGAGAAGTTGTATCCCAATATCATCATTTGTCTAGTTGTTTAAACATTATTCCAAGCAAGGACAGAGGAATAATCAAATTAAATTTCCTTTGATTTGTTCAAAGAGCTTTCAGCATTGAGCAGATGGTTTTCTGTTTTGCGTGCATGTATGTGTGTGAGTTTGTGTGCATGTGTGTGTGTGTGTGTGTGTGTGCCTGTGTATGTGTGTGTGTGAATGTGCATGTGTGCGCGTGTGCGTGTGTGTGTGTGTGTGTGTGTGCACATGCGCGTGTGTGCGCGTGTGCGTGTGTGTGTGTGTGTGTGTGTGTGTGTGTGTGCACATGCGCGTGTGTGCATGTGTGTGTGTGTGTGTGTGTGTGTGTGTGTGTGTGTGTGTGTGTGTGTGTGTGTGTGCGTGCGTGGGTGAGTGTGCGTGTGTGTCTGTGAATGAGTGTGTGTCTGTGTGTGTGTGTATGTGTGTGAGTGAGTGTCTGTTTGTGAGTGTGTGTGTGTGTGTGTGTGTGTGTGCTTGTTCTCATCTTGAGAGCACTTCCTTGGCAGTCTTTGAAGATTGCAGGGGTGTCAAGATGAGTTTGGCTGGTAGATTTCACTGTTTGGAACTTTTTCAAAGGTCACTCCAGGTAAAGTTCTAACCTCTCCCAACCTGGGCACCATCGGTATCAGTGCTGTAGTGTTTCACATCTTGCCTCCATGCAGGGAGTGTCTCCTGCACATTATCATGGACTGATGGGTTTATGTTTTGTATTTATGAATATATAAATGTAAATAACTGGAACATCTTGGAAAAAACAAACACAGCGTGTTTATGAAGAAGACACGTGTAGTGATATCCTATAAGAGCTGGAGTCCTGTAAATGGTAGGATGGTATCACCATGAGCTGGAGTCCGGTAAGTGGTAGGATGGTATCACCATGCTAACATCACTACATGCAGCTGCACTGAACCCATGGTTGTAAGACTCAGACCTTCAGCAGGGTCACACACAGCAGCTTCAGAGCTCCGCCTATTGACCTCACCTTTACCTGCATGTAATTACTCCCATAAGCAGTCTGCTCTTTCTACAGTCTGACCTCTCCCTGTCTCTGCCCTTATAGTGGAGGAAAAACTCTCATTCAAGGCTTTCTGACCTCAGTAGTGATAAATCAATCAATCAATCAATCAATCAATCAATTAGTCAGATGAGTACAGAGTGTTCACACAGAACTGTTCTCTCATTGGTGGTTGCTACGGTTATTTTGACATAAAGGGCAGGCAACAGAAAGAGCTGGACAGTAGGCTGCCAGGAAGAGCAATGCTCTCATTGATCCTCTCAGCAGCCGTGTTTGACGCATTCGCTTACAGATACATTACATGGAAGAGGAGATGTCTCGGCTGTGAAACCTCAGTGCAGCCACGTGAAACGGAATGTCAGGACATGATTGAAAAGCCACAGAGTGAAAGCCGAGTGCAAGATGATCTCACACGACACACACCCACACAGAGCAGTGAGTGGGACACCGTGCATCCACATCTCTGTCTCACTTACTCCTGCCAACAGCTACTGAGGGCTTTTCTTATATTCACCGTATGAGTTATAAAAACCCTGTATAGTTTATGATGTATAATCACAACCTCAGTTTAATTATTGAAGTGTGCAGAGAGGAACGGTCTGTCTCTCTCCCTGCGCTTGCAGGTGACACCCAAAGCAACATTTTCATTCCCTGACCACATGAAACAGTGTCTCTCTGAGGGTCACATCCCCTGCCAGAAACAGTGTCTCTCTGAGGGTCACATCCCCTGCCAGAAACAGTGTCTCTCTGAGCTTGTGTCACATCCCCTGCCAGAAACAGTGTCTCTCTGAGCTTGTGTCACATCCCCTGCCAGAAACAGTGTCTCTCTGAGCTTGTGTCACATCCCCTGCCAGCCTCACACAAAAGGCGTCCCCCCCCCCCCCCCCCCCCCCAACGCCAGTACGATTTCTGCAGGGAGTGAGAGGAGATAAGGCAGCAGGGGTTCAGACCCCCCGAGCAGGCAGCTGAGGAGAGCTGCTGAGGGATCCAGCCCGCATGTGACTGGCAGCACGCTCCGCCGTGTGAATTCACACCCGATTCACGGCAGTGTAGTGTCATAGTGAAGGAGCTCGGAGTTTGGAGCCCTGTTTCCCTGTGGGATGATGCTTTTCAGCAAACTTCTAGCTGAGTAAATTCACTAGCAATCTGTCTGTATAAAGGAGTCATTTATTAGAAGGTAATCAGCAAAGCACATAAACAGTAAAAATACCTCCAGGTGCTAGATCTTTAAAATACTTTTTTTCCCTCATGAATGACTTTGGACCAGTATACAGAAAGATAAAAAAAAGAAAATTTACACAGATGTTCAGTAAATGTTACAATTAAGAAGAAATTTGAGAGTTCAGTAAATGTTATTATTAAGAGGAAATGTTCAGTAAATGCTACCATTAAGAGTAAATCTGAGAGTTCAGTAAATGTTATCATTGAGAGGAAATGTTCAGTAAATGCGGCCATTAAGAGGAAATGTGAGAGGGTTCCTGCTCCTGTGAGCCGCAGCCTGACTGGTGTTCGGAAGCTCTGTGTTACCGGCCCTGCGTTTTCCAGCCTTCTCTCTGCCAGCCAATACACAGCCCATCTCCAAATGCATCATTTACTGCACTGTTATATGTAAATGCTGTCCTCATTTTAGCCCTCAGCGTCCTCATTTAAATCACCAACAATTTACAACTTTCCCACTGCTTCTGAGACTGCGTTCAGGCCAGAGGGCCCCCTCTTGCTTTAAAGAACTGTTCTGGGATCAGTCCTAAAGACATCCTGACTGCTCGAACTTACACAAGAGAGTTCTGCACACACTCTCATAAAAGAAAGATGTGTGTTGAAAGACACACTACACTGGAAAAGCTGGTCTTAATAAAACATTGATTCCTCCCTGACAGTCCGGAAAATGTATGCTGTCACTTTATATATATATATATATATGCAAGTGAAGAGGTAAAGTTTAAAGCATTATAAAACTCATTACAATAGTAAAACCTCAAACAGTAAGTCTACATTGTCTTTCTCCCGCAAAACCTATTATTTGTGCATACATATCAGAAACATGTATTTGTATTTGAATACATTCTCTGTTTTAAAACCATATAAAACCTAGTTCTGAACTAAAACTTAAAACAATCTCCCACCCCCTCCCTCCCTCCCTCTCTCTCTCTCTCTCTCTCTCTCTCTCTCTCTCTCTCTCTCTCTCCCCGTGCCTGCCTCACTCTCTTTCTCTGTTTCTCTCTCTCTCTCCCTCCGCCTGCCTCTCTCTCCCTCTCTCTCTCTCTCCCTCTCTCTCCCTCTCTCTCCTCCTCTCCCCTTGTTTCACACTCTTTCTCTCTCTCCCTGCACCTGCCTCTCTCTCTCTCTCCCTCTATCTCCCTCTCTCTCCTCCTCTCCCCTTGTTTCACACACTCTCTCTCTCTCCCTGTGCCTGCCTCTCTCTCTATCTCTCTCTCTGTCTTGTTTTAGTGACAGCTGTGTCAGGTAGGAGTCTTTAATAAACTCGTGCTCATTGGTGGTCTCTGAGTGTTACTGCACATGCTCAGTAGCGTGCTCCGACCTGCGTGACGAGAGAGAGGGGAATGTAAACCGGTACGTCTGTCTGACTGTAGTATCAGGAAACAGCTCCACTGCTATGACCTCTTGATTGATTCATTCACCCACTCCGCTTGTTGATGACTCTTAGTGGCTTATCAGTATTGTCTCATAAAGTTTTCACAATAAACTCCTGTGCTTTTCTGGCTGTCACTAATTTTTGAAACCCGTACTACATATTAAATAAAATCAAGCTGATAAAACTCTCTGTCCTAAAGCTCAACATTTGCTTCTAACTGTATTATAAATGGTGAATATACGTCCATAAAGGAGATATGAATGCTTTATAAGGGCCTTATGCATTTTCACTTAACATAACATGTTTTTCACTTAATGTAACACGGCTAGGACAAAGATAAGACAAACTGGTTAAAACAGGCAGTGAATGTCAAAGGAAAACAACTAGACCAGACCAGCCTGATAAATGTTAAATAAATAAGATCTAAGAGGTGGAGATAATGTAATCTCAGTTTAAAGCTCTGTAATTTGAATAGCAACATGCCCATTTGGTCATGCACTTTTAACGCCTGTGACTTTTAAAACTAATGATCTTCCCCAAAGTGGCATTACTGCAACTTTGAAGTTAAATAACACAATTACTGCCTGCGTTTCTCTGTGAGAATATCTGATGGTCTGTGCAGTCAAGTGACCTTTTCAAAAAACCTGTTTCATAATCGTTTATCCAGAGACAATCCTCTCTCACCGGGATTTATGTATTATAAGAGAGGAGCTCTAAAACATTTAAATTTTTCTAAAAATAATCTGAAAAAGGGGGAAAAATTTACCCCTCTTGCATATTTCGCTGTATAAGAGCATTTGCTCAGCAAAAATTGTCAATGTAAATATAAAAACAGTTTCCATCATAAGTACCCAGCCATGCGCTTTATAAAAATGCACCGACGGTGATCGTCTGTGAGATAAAGCTGAGCCGAGGGCAGCTCTCCCTGCAATGTGCCGCACAGCACCCAGCCAAAGCTCGCTCGTCCCTGACATCCACACACTCGCGCTTAACCAGCCATCTCATCCCGCTGGTTTCCAATAGTGGCTGTTAGTGAACTTGATGTTTTTCTGTTGATGGCACTGATATAACAGGATGCCGCTAATGCTCGCAGCGGGGAGATAAACAGCTCCCTGCGGAGGTTTGAGACCACACCCCAGCCCCCCACCCCCACCCCGCCCCTCGCCCCTCGCCCGTCGCTCTTTGCCCCACTCCCCTAGCCCCCCCCCCCCCCCCCGCTACTCGCCCTTCGTCTCTCGCCAGCACCTCCATCAGCGCGTTCTCTATCTGAATATCTGCTGCCACAGACACACCGGCCCCATTCACCTGCCACTCGAACCGCGGCTGAGTACAGGCCACACCCACAGGCTTACCGTGCTGACTCACCACTGAGGACAGCCATCGCCCTCCCATTTAAACTTTTAATTACAACCTCCTGCCACACGCTGCACCCTGACACACTCTGCTGACTCGTGCAGGTCCTGCTGGGAGACAGAGCTATCCACAGAAACGTTACGTAAAAGAAGCTCGGGGACAATCCAAAGCCACAGAGCATGCATGTGACCTCTGACTGATAAAACCGAACCCACTCCATGTTTCAGTACCACGTGAGCAGCAAGATGCAGCTTGGGCCCCCAGTAATGACAGAGGGTTTGTGTTTAATGGATCTCAGAGTTAGGAGGTAAGGACTAACCCCACAACACTCATCACATCAGCTGAGAGCCAGTCAAACTGGGGAATGAATAGATAGCTGGACTGAGAGAGTCACATATGCAAACAAGGCCAGGGCATCAGGGCTGACTGCTCCACTCTGTTAGCAGGTGCCACGGGATCGTGAACAGCCACATTGAGCACAGTGAGGCAGGACCTCAGTGTGATGTTTCAGAGGAAACTCTGCTCCTGCAACACAGCATCCCCATCACTGCACCGGGGCACTGGGGTTTGCCCCTTTCTCAAGATGACCCATCAGCACCATGGGAGGGGAGAGCTGCAGGGTGGTGTGGTCTGTCCAGTCTGATTTAAAAAAGCACACAATTTACTTACAACAAGAAAAAACAGGAACACGAGACAGAAACGAGCTGGCATATCGAGTGAAAAGCTCCACCGCCCCCCCCCCCCCCCCCCCCAGACCCGCAGTCTACAGCTCCTGTGAGGAGAAAAGACCAAGATGGGCAAAAAAGTTAGTTTTGTTTGTGGCCCTGTAACAACACCGCTTTCCTCTCTGCTGTTAGTATCCCTGCTGTGACAGCACAACCCCCTGCTGCTCCCGCTGTCTGCCATGTGAAACCCGCGAGAAGACGCAGGGACAGCACTGTCACCTGTCACCTCTGCTCAATCATCACACGGACTGCTCCGCGACCTATAACTGCACACCCAGAGGCGAGCAGCATAAAAAGGCTTCAACAGAACCTCTTCATCTGCTGTCAGACCCTCTCCTTCTCACAGTTCTGTCACCTCATGACTATGTACGAGTGCAAATTGCCAAAGCGCTCTCTTCTAGATTTTTTTTCAGGTGTTAGTGTTTAGAATAGGAAACACTGCTGAAAGCCAGGAACTGCCAAATAAACGTTACCTCTATCTGGAATGAATGATAGATGGTTGGGGTGCTCCAACCCTCTCTATCCTTCCCTGGGGGTCTTCAGAACTTACCTGCTTGCCACTGGACCAGGGCTGATATTTACACAGGTGTGCAGGTACAACTCCTCTATTAGTGTGCCTGTTATTTCACCTGGAAATGCATAGATGTGTACATGTCATACAGTCCCTCTCTCCACAGCGTAGACCTGCTAGCTGTGGTTGCTGGGAGAACTGGGATGAAGGGGAAGCACTCTGATGAGATCACTCACTGTTTTTCTCTCTTCAGCCTTCAGCTTACAGTTAAAAGCATGACGGCTTGTGCAACACAGCTTTCCGTGCTAGGACATTAAACGAGTGGGAATTGCTAACGAGTGGGAACTGCTAATGAGTGGAAATCGCAAACGAGTGTGAACCTTTTGTTCTGACAGAAACCCACCGGGGGCCTGCTGTAGTGAGTAGCTCAGGTTAGCACTACATGCTACGGAGGTCTGTAAAAAAGTGCTCTGTCTGTGGTTCTGATATGCAGAGAAACTGTCGGTATCCTCTCTTCATCAGTGTGATTGACAGGTGGCTGAGGCGCGGAGGCAGGGCAGAGCACACCGGGGTGGAGCCGGGAGGCTGAGATTTTCACACGTACAGTAAACCCTTCTCCACACAGCAGACTCTGCACGTCCGCTCAGAACCCATCTGTCACACAGGCCTGCTGCCGTCGTCCATTCAGGTGACCCGGCACAGCAGAGGTGACCTATGTGCAAACTGCACCCACGTATCTGTAGCTGTGTGTGGGCAGAACACGTTTCAGCAGGACATGATAAAGGCAAATGCAGAATGTGGTGGAGTTTCAAGTGACTCACAGACCTGAACCAATCATACTGTTTCACCTTAGAGAACAAGGGTTTAGCTGGCTCAGGCAAGTCAGTGATTGACAGCAGCATCATAGACTCACTCACACTCATTACCTGGAAATGCAGGTACTGTTCTACTGTGCTGAACAGCAGACGTTAGTCTCTCTGTCCATGGTGCTGAAGTTTGGATGTTAGTCTCTCTGTCCATGGTGCTGAAGTTTGGATGTTAGGGTCTCTGTCCATGGTGTTGAAGAGTAGATGTCAATCTCTCTCTCCATGGTACTCAACAGTAGATGCTATTCTTTCTGTCCATGGTGCTGAACAGACAGTTGTTGCCATGGTTGCATTAGTGCTGGTATGCCTTCATGGCAGTGACCACTCATACCACCTCATCCTCTCCTATTCACCGGTCAACCAATGGCAGGAGATCAGGAGTCCGATCAGCTCCAGCTGAGCCAATACAGATGGTGCTTACCAATGTTACACTTTTGGTTTGGTGGGGAAGTGGATTTGCAACCAAAATGGACAGATAAATATCCAGCTGTCACATTGATAACACGCCTGTTATGTGCCATGTGTCTGCTGCAAGATGTCCAAAACATAGCACTGTGACAGTTGCCATTTGTTATACCTGATGTGCTCATCACCACAAACGCTGCATGAAAAATGAAAGTTATTTGTCTTGACTTGACTTATGAAAGAATCTAATTGCCAAAACCAACATTCCAGTGACGATAATTTAAAAGCTGATCTAGTGTCACTACTCCTAGACTCCTGTCTCAGTTTCACTTCACAGGGAATCACACAGAGTGAGCGGACAATAACTGACTCATTGCTTTAGAAACTCCTGACATGCAAGCTATTTCTGCATCAAAGCCGGTCGACAGACCAGAGAAGCAGTTTTCTCTTTAAGTCACCATGGAAGTTTGGCCCGCAGTGATGCTTTTAAAGGCTGAGCCACACTGACGCACACCACTCCCCCACCACCAGAGGGGAAAACACATTACTGATGTCAGCCGCCGTGTCTCTTTGAAGAACATGCACTCCTCTGACTCGCCTTGTTTATCATTTCAAACACTCCCTCACACTGCGAAGGAACCCAGATACACACAATAACCCCAGCAGACAGGTACACACACTTATTCTGTGTCTGAATTTGTGCTGACCAGGTTTGGACAGAGAGAGAAAGGGAAGGAGAGATGGGGAAAGAGAGGGAGGGAGATGCAAGAGGGGAGACACGGGGATAGGATGAGAGAGAGGGACAAAAAAGTATCTCTCTGCCAAATGAGACAACACCAAGAAAACAGGTACCACTTGGCTGACAGTGGGAAGCACCATCCTAGATCACACCGACTGCCCTGGGATGCACCCTAAATTAGACCTACAAACCATAAAACACACCCTGAATCACACCAATTTTTGTCTCCGCTGGATGGTGTACACTGACAGCTGCATAATGGTTACAGTTACATACTCTGTCTCAGAGTTACCTGCATATTTTTCTGCTTCAGAAACAGTTTCAGCATTACCATGTGCCTGCAGAAAGCTGTACTAATGTTAACTACAGAGCAGTCTCTCAGCAGTTTCCTCTTTTAGAATGTCACCTTTTTAGCGTTTTGACACAAAAGAATAATTTGTTATTTACAATGCATAGTGGATGCCATAGCAACTATAACTACCTACCAACACGTCGAAGCCAATCCACTTCTTCCCATGATCACTTTAAAAGACAACGCTACCTTGGTCTGACAAACACAGACACTAGGCTCTGACCAGCTCTGATCAGCTCTTCTAACAATCCCCCAAGGAACGAGACTAAACGAAATTATGCTGTAAACCAAACCAACAAAAGTAAAGCACAGCATAGTTTATTAGCTTGCGATTAGGCCCTAAAATGTGACTGCACACCAGCTGAGTACCCCTGCGGAGACAGATCATGCGCGGGTCCACGCACAGTGACCTTGGCTATAGAGAAAGGCCAGTGTCCAAGGAGGGGAGGTTCTGCGGGCACTGTGAGACACAGATGCACTAGTTCAAACTGGGAGATTAGCATTTAGCTACATTTCCGTTATTCTTTCTACAGTTCAGAGACATGATAGGGGGTGGGCACACCGTGCCATCGGCTGAAGCGCAGTCAGTCAGCACCAATAGCATCTTTACTTTATTTCTGCTTCCATTATTATCACTGTTGCTAATATTAAACAACACAATTAGTTTTTGATTTTTGCATTGAGTTTTTTTTAATGATCTGCTGGATGGAGTACAATACCTTGCATTTGTTATGCCAGTAAAGTGGATTTGTACTTGAATTTGGAAGTAAAGAAGGAAAGAGAAAAGTACAGAAAGAAAAAGACAGATGGAGAGAGAAAGACACGGAAAGAGAAGGAGAGAGGGAGACAGAGAATGGGCCCAAAAATAAATTAGACAAGTGTTGTCTGTAATTACAGCTTAAACCAAAAGCAGAGCTCTCCAGGTGAGACATGGCCCAGAGGGTTACACACTCCCCACAGAAATGTGAGCAATGAGGTCAGTCTCACACAGTAAACAGGTGACTAACAGTTTCCTCGAGTGAACAGAAGGGGCACCCCATCTCCACTCGAGATTGCCTGACCATTTTGCCAACGGATGCTTATACAAGGCCCTCCCCTGCCCCCTAACCCTAACCCTGCCACACACCCTGCCCCTTAACCCTAACCCTAACCCTGCCACACACCCTGCCCCTTAACCCTAACCCTAACCCTGCCACACACCCTGCCCCTTAACCCTAACCCTAACCCTGCCACACACCCTGCCCCTTAACCCTAACCCTAACCCTGCCACACACCCTGCCCCTTTGCCATGGCCCTGCTCGTAACCTCTCCCTGCCCCTTAACCCTAACCCTTTGCCATGGCCCTGCTCGTAACCTCTCCCTGCCACACACCCTGCCCCTTTGCCATGGCCCTGCTCGTAACCTCTCCCTGCCACACACCCTGCTGGACACCCCTTACGGCTCCCAGGTTTTATACTGTCCTACACAGTGCACACAGCTTCCTGCTGCGTGCAGAGATATGGAGAGAGAAAGATAGTATATGAGAAATACAGAGAGAGGAAGAGAGAGGAAAACAGAGGAAGAGAGAGAAACAAAAAGAGAAAGAGAGAGGAAGAGAGAGGGAAAGAGAATTACAGAGAGAGGGAGAGAGAGATAGTGAGAGAGGAAAACAGAGGAAGACAGAAAAACGAAAATAGAATTACGGAGAGAGGAAGAGAGAGAGGGAAAGAGAAAGACAAAGGAAGGAAGAAAAAGGGACAGTGAGAGAAAAGGACAGGGAATAGGGAGACAGATACTGAGGGAGGATCACAGGGAAAAACACACACACTCAGATCTCATCACGTCTGATCTCTCTACTCTGGGCCTTTGGGAGGTTTCAGGCTGTTGTCTCTTCGAAGCTTTTAATAGAACGATTAGTCACATAAATGAGCATGTTAGATACTTCCTCATTTTTAAAGCACAAATTAACACAGTCACATCCTTTTAGGATTGAGGATGCTGCTGTGTGGAAGGAAAGACAGCATGCTGCTCACAGGGTAAAGAACGCTACCTGTGCAGCTGTTTACCTGGATGCCTTCAAAGCCTCACTTAAGACCCCCTGATGGTGGTTATAACCATTCATTAGTGCTCGTAAGGCCTCCTATCACTCCATATAGCTATTCGCAGCCCGAGTGCTTAAGCACTGATGGCAGTTTAAGTGACTGCATTGATCTCGTTGCGGTTTCACAGCCACACACACAGAGCCTCTGTGGTCCCTGCAGTGGGGCAGAAGGACATCTCTGCTGGCGTTTAACGCTACGACAGCTACGCTAATCACCGTCTTCACAGGACAGCGGAGCAGCAAGCACAAACAGCCCCCACCCCCTGGGAAAAGCACTTCAGACCCGCTGCTCTACAGGAGAAAGGTACAAAAAGCTCTGTGATTCTGTGTTTTTTCCTCTTTCAGCACCATCAAAGCCGCCCCATTTCTCTCCTTTACGAGACTGACTGTAGAAACACACAGGATGGGTAACAGCTAATGGGTAATCACAGAGGCAGGGGAGGAATGCTGCTGTTTGTCATGCTGCGGATGTGTGAGGAGTCACTGTGAGGAGTCACTGTGATGACTCGCTGCGAAGCACGTCCATTGAAGGGATGCATTTGGATGATACAGGAAGGGCCCAGCAAACTGAGCGAAATGTAAATGTGTGATGACTGAAGACCCACACTTGCAGCCTGTGAATGAGGTTTCCTTCATATCTGTGCAACTCATTTCACTCCTCCTAATGCAGCCCTGGTAAAAAAAAAAAAAGAAAAAAAACTCTGAAAGGCTCCTGCACAATGTGAACCACAGTGAAAACAGCCTTCCCTCAATAAAAAACATCACCATCATTATGGTTATTTTTGCGCTGGGCAGATGGTGTATGTAGAAAATTGGTGTCTTACAAGCTTATCTTGGATGTGGATGATGTAGGAGTAATTTATTTTCGTTATCTGCAGTTTGCTGATGAGGTGGAGTGTGAGTGTGCGTGAGGTTCCTCTGGATAAGAAATCTCATGAGACGCCATAGAGGGCCAAAGAAATGTGTGTGTGAGAACAGCAATGGACCAGTGACCCTGTGCCATGCCCATGGGGCAGCTAAAGGGGCGTGACTTCCACTTAGCTGTCCAATCAGCTTTCAGGCTGCAGAATGAGGAGGGAAGGAGGATCGAGGGGGGGTGAGAAACAAGATTCAGATGATTAGGGTGCAGTCGGTGGCGAGGGGGGGGGGGCTGAGAGAAGAGAGTGCCACAGCGATGGAGATGGAGAGGAGTCAGAACAGACCTGGTCCTGTAGTCCTGAGATTGGACTGTGTTACGCAGTCTCACGAGTGGCATGGACCAATGTACCAATTTCAGATTCAAACTGACTGGAATGTGCAGGCATCGTGGAGCTCTTATCTATGGTATTAGCTATCGAATTAATCAGCACGGGCGAACCAAGAAGAGTTCGCAGAACGTTCACCACCTCGGCAGTAATGTTGCTGTCCACCATGGTGTGCAGCTAGTCTCAAAACGGACCGTAACGTTGCTCTTGCCACCATAAGTGTGCCTTCCCATTACAATGAAACGACTTCCAGGTGCATTTGTGTGGACAAGTAGTGTGCATGCATATACAACTGTATCATTTACATGCAAGTAGTCTGTGTGTATGTGTAAGTCTTTCGTATGTATACACACGTGTAAGTGTTTCAATGATTTCACCCTAAACGGCCTCCCTTATCTTGATGTTCTTTTCTGCTCGGTGTGTTTTTGGCTTTCACACCCCTGCACAGTGCTCACAGTGGCTACGTCTCTCCCGCTACAGAAAGGACTCTTCTGGGCAAAATTGCTAGGAAATTACCAGCAGCAGCTTGGGAATCAACTTGATTAATTCTGTTAGCATAAACATTTGATTATGCCTGTAGCAGGTGGACACACAGATGTGGGCTGATTTGGTTATTGTTTTTAAGTAATCAAAGCATTCTGCTTTTGAAGGTACAAACACATATATAAGCATGTACACACACACACGTATATATATATATGTGCGTGTGTGTGTGTATGTGTGTCTATGTGTATGTATGTGTGTGCGTGTGTGTGTTTATGTGTGTGTCTGTGTGTATGTGTATGCCCATATCCTCCGGACCAGCACACACTGAGAATATTGAAACTGGTGAGGTGTGTGTGAGAGCACAGCTCCACTGATACTCCCTGAATACCCGCGGAGCAGCCTCAGGCTACAGTGCACTGCTGAACCTCCCGTCTCACACAATATTCATCACAGAGGTACTCCTCTGCACCTGTGCCCAAAATCTGTCTGACCCTCAACCCGTCCACAGCCTGAACTCAAAACATGCCCAGATATTTTTGGAATCTTGTGAGGAACCACTGTATATTCAGTGTAAGGAGTAATTAGTAATTTTTAATTAGGGGTTTGTTGAGCAACCTTTTTTCATCATTCATTAGAAGGTACTTAACTCTGGTTGTATAAAGGTTTAATTAGGGTTTAATGAGGAGCACCATTTCCAAAGGTAAATACTAATCATCCTCGATTATTTGCCTAAAGCAGTCTGTGTGCTCAATTTCACATCCTGCCACAGTGATGCTGAGCTCACCTCAGCCTGCCCCGTGGCCGGCACAGCACCTTCACAAAGAGTGAGGGACCGCAGTACTCGGAGGCTGTTACTGTGGAAACCCTGGGCTGTTACTGTCGAAACTTTGGGCTGTTACTATGGAAATCCTGGGCTGTTACCATGGAAACCCTGGGCTGTTACTGTGGAAGCACACAACAATCCCCCTGAGGACGGTTAGGAGGAAGAGGAAGATGAAGAACTGAAAGGTAAATGAGCCCTGGCCTCTGGCTGGTTGGTGTTTACTGGATGGATGTGGGATTTTTGGTAATGCTTTTATGGTAGGGGGGCCAGATTGGAGGCGTCGTCCACTGATTCCCCCTTAATTCCACGCAGATGGACCGCAGGCTTTTCCTAATGGCCCTGAGTCTGGCAGAGGGGGGAATCGTTTTAGCAGAGCGGTCTCACAGGGGCGCAATTAGCCCTGCAACCTGCTCGGGATTTGAGAGAGGCTGTGTGATGAATGCGGCATGGGAGAGTTCTGCGTCTGTAATGAATGCCCCGTCACAGACAGAAGGCCTCTGCAAGCGGAGCAGCAGCTCGGCCAGCCTCTGCTGGAGCAGCAACACAGAGGGTGCAGCAGCTCGGCCAGCCTCTGCTGGAGCAGCAACACAGAGGGAGCAGCAGCTCGGCCAGCCTCTGCTGGAGCAGCAACACAGAGGGAGCAGCACCCGGTCCACTGACACACCCCCGCATAGCTGCATCTACCCGTACGGGACTGAATTCACCCACTGAATTCACCCAGATGTAACTGAATTCAATCAAACGTCTGAATTTGCCCAAATGTCATTGAATTCACCCACATATTACCCAATTCACATGTAAAAATGCAAGGGAATGCAGTCAGAAATACAAAGGTTACCCTTAAGAGGAAGCAAAACTAACACCTTAAAATGACAAAGAATCAAGATATTACACCTTTGCACAGAATGCACTCAAAACCCCCAACCCTGCCCCTTACCTGAGCAGCCTTTCTCGACACAATGCCATTGGCTGGAAACAGTCATGTGGCCTGCTGCCTACACCACCCACACTCAGATAATTGCTCAGGTCAGAGGTTGTTTTCCCAGAAATTGTCTTACTTTTCTGGTTTAAGAGACACAGCCCCACCTTGACAGAGGTACCTCCAGCTTATGATTGGATGAGTGACTGAGGTCATGACCTGGAAGGGCTTAAAGCAGTGAGCCCCACTGCAGCAGCCAACTTCTCAGTGTACTGCTCACCTCAGCTCGAAAACAAATCATGTGTAGCACTGGCTTTCTCTTTTTAAAGTTTTTTTACTTGTTTTTTTTTTCACAATCTCAGGGGACTGACCTAGCAAACACTGAACACAGCACACCTGCCAAATCCACTCACCTTGCCCAGAAAGAGGTGCTACCTGTGCGACGTGTGAATCCGCTCCTCGAAACTGCAGGTGCAAAGACGCGAGAGCGAAAGTGGCTGAAAGTGCCAGCCTTCTCCGAACAGCAGAGAGACAGCGCCAGCAGACAGCAGGAGTTATCCGAGGCCATCCTCCTTTACAGGGATCACACAATTTCAGACAGACTCCACTTTCTGGAATGTTCCCCACTGACGATACAGAATGGATGGGAGCTGCATGTGACAGTGGACAGCCAATCAGAGCTCACCACAGCTGGCCTGTGCTGAATTCTTACACAGCCAGAGGGATGTGCTCTGTGTTCACCAGGTCACCATCAGTGGGATGAACGGTATGCTGCTCTTGCTGCAGGTAGTGTAAGTGAGAAGCACACAGCCATCCTTTCTCATCTCACCTCTCTCACATTACCGCCTGGCCCCCATCCACCCATACACACTGCCCCCAGCTACCTCAGGCAGCAGATCTCCACAGAAACATGTCCAACAAACAGCTTTCCCGGTATATCAGCTCAAACACACCTCCACCTGCTCATTTTCTCACTGAGATCTCTATTAAATTAAAGATCAACATTCAATTAACCACATCATCAAAGGTGGTTGACTGACAGCTCAGCTGGAAGGGAGTCTTGCGCATGTGATGTGCCACGGGGGACAAGTTCAGGGAAATCTCCCATGATGCACAGCAGAGGCTCTTTCTCACACTGGAATCTTCCTGGGGGGTCAGTCTGTCACCTCTGCCCTGACCCAGCGGTGACCCTGTCAGTTTTTACAGAGGTGCCGGGGGTTACGAGCCAATCTTTCAGAGGGTTATGAGTTCGTCTTTTAGAGGGTTATGAGTTCGTCTTTCAGAGGGTTATGAGTCAGTCTTTCAGAGGGTTATGAGTTCGTCTTTCAGAGGGTTATGAGTCAGTCTTTCAGAGGGTTATGAGCCAGTCTTTTGGAGGGTTGTGAGTCAGAGTTTTCCTCGTTGAGATGTCCTTCCTGCATAATTATTCCACTCATCTGGCTTCTGACAGGTTTTTATTCTAAGGGTTGTGTGTGTCCTTCGTTTCTATGACTTCCATGCGAGAGAGAGCAGGCTGCAGCAGCTGGCCTGTGAGGAGGGAAAATAACACTTTCCTCCCGTATCCCTGACTCCAGACTGATTACAACACCCAGCGCTGACAAGGTCATAATGAATATAAGTCTTTAAAAAGCGGTAAGAAGTAGAGGAAGAGGAAGAGGGGTAAAACAACATAAAACAGATTTTTGAGCCTTGTATCCTATTAAATACAAATCATTTAACAGCCAGTGGAGACACCGCAGCATGAGAGGACAGTGTGGCACAGCAGGACGCCGCCCTGTACCTGCAGATGACATGGAGGGATGTGCTGCTGTCACGCATGTGTTTATCAGAGGGCCAGATGGCCCCCCCAAGCAGATCTGCAGCTCACAGTGACTTCATCTGCAGCGCCTTTAATACGGGGGGGTTGAGCTCTCAGTGGCCCACATGACAGCTCTCTGCAGGATTCAGTAGACATGGCTTTACTGGGACTCTACCTTCCTCTTCATGTTTACTTAATACAGTACGGTCAATGCTTAGTGCTGCATGTCACTGCATTCTGACGGTGTGTAGAGCTTGATAGCACAAATACATGCAAGTTCAGATCAATAGCAGCTGGAGGGGGGTAAAGTTCGAGCACAGCTACGATTTGTTACTGGATTTGGGGGGCGGGCATCAACGCTTCGTTACACTAGCAGTAACTGTAGCTCATTAGGAACGGTTCCAAAGTGGGACTGCTTATTCAATTCAGCTTACTGTTTCCATTTCTCCATACGGACGCGGTTTGATAATCATGCACTGAGAGTGAAAATGGGTTTGATGAAACATTTACCTTTTATACAAAGCCTTTTTAGCCCTTATTTATTTATTTTTTCAGAAGCAATTTGCGTTTCCTTCTCCGAAGGGAGACATTATTCTGTCAGAAATGAAATCACCTTCCAAAACGAAGCCGCTTCAGCACGCTATCTCAGGCTCTCCTATTTGTCACAAAAGCTTTCAAAGAGAAATCAACGACAAAGAGGCTTTCTTTAATTCCGCCAAGACTTCAGACGCCTGCCTTTCAGCTGAATGGGACACGGTGACGGCCGAGGACTGCCTTTCAGCTGAAACAGGACACAGCCACGCTGAAGCAGGGCAATGTTCTGTCCTTTAAAATGACCCTCAGACAAGTGTAAGGCACCTGAATGCAGGGCAGGAGAGGTTAAACAGGAGAGAGAGGCGGCCTGATTCCCAGTGCTTCCTGGGTCTCTGCCCCTGCCATCACTCCAGATAAAAGCGCAAAGGGATAATAAAACAGTAAGGAGTGAACAAGAGCAAATAAACACTGAACATTATATATATATGTTATAGCTACTATTACCAGCATGTTAGCATAATAATAATGATCATTATAACTGATGTTCTAAATGAAGATTTAACAGTTCCTAGGCAATTAACAAACCCGTCCCATTCTGAAGTATAAAAAAACCCAGTCACCACCCCTCTCTCATGCCAGATGTTCATGACATCTCTCCGTCACCCCATCTCCCCTTTACTTCTGTTCCTGTGTATAATGTCTAAATTGGGGGGTCAATAACATCGGCCCATGGCAAGGGGAGACCCCTTCCTCGGACTCCAAGCCAAAGACCGGTACCCCTATACCCTCATTGACAGCAATGCCTCTTATTGTATTAAAATTCATACCTAATGAATGATAATTTTCAGTATCATAGCAACTTTCCGATACCTGACAGTCAACCCAACCAGGTGCTCTCTTTAGCCTTTGACCCTTGCACTCCTCCACTGACCTTCACCTTTTCTAAGGATCTATGTCTTTTCAACTGCTGCTTTTTCAATAACTGAGCTCATCTCAAAGCAAACAGGTTGTATCTTTAATTGTACTCTTCATTGCTGTGTGTGAACCAGCAAAGTGTTCCTGAGCTTCACCTGTCTGATCAGCAGCTCATTAGATCCAGGTGTGTGCCTGCTGCTTCAGACTCAGCATATTTCAGCCATTTGGCCATGGCCGTGTGCCCAGGCTGGCTTCCTATATTGTCGATTTTTAAATAAAATATTGTGTAGGTTTTGATCCTTCTTTTATTTTTTTTGTGAGCAGCCTTGGCTAGATTCTGAGGTATCCCATGCACAGGTTAGATGTGAGATTACTCTTCCTCACAGGCTCTTAATGGCCTGGCAATGCGGCAGTAGCTGTCTGAACAGCAAAGTAATATTTTTTTAAGGGACAAAACTGGGACTTCCTGTCACAACTCATTTTGCCAGATTTGTGAGTCTTTGGGAAAAGTGACAGGAGCTGTCATCCGGCAATGGCGTTTATCGCAAAACAAAAGACTGAAAGCAAACATGTCAGCGAGAGAGAGGAGCGGCTGGTGCCTCATTAGATTGCTGGGAGCAAGGACACGCTCATGTCAAACTCCAAAATCAAGAGGTATTATGGGAGAGAGGGGTTTGCTTGGCTCGTGCGCTGGAGTAGTGGTCAGGGCAATCCCGGACGTGCTGATGTGAATATTAGGCTTTTCATTCTAGAGAACATTTCCCCCTCCCCACAGACACGGGGAGTGCTTGATATGCAGGTTTTCATGATATATTTTAATACACTGCAGAAGCATCTGATTATGTCTGAGCTCATTTAGAGAGAGAGCTCTGGTGCAACTGGGGAACAGTAGGGCTGAGGCCAGTTATGAGTTTAGGGGTACATTTTTTACTCTCCCTCTCCGCTGTCTGCACGTGGCTTGCCTGAGGCAGGCTCTGATCTGTACCCCCCCACCCCGCAGACAGCACCAGGGGAATATACCATGTATCTGCTGATAGCAGAGTCTGTCAGGATATACTCACACTGTGAATGTGGAGTGAGTTTGGGTTTCCATCTGCTCAGTGCATGCAAGTGTGTGTGTGCACTCAGTGTGAGTGTAAGTGTGTGTGTGAGCGTGAGTGACGGGGCAGCGCTCTGATCACTGCATATGGCTGAGCTGTGATGGAGGAATCAGGGTGAGTAGCGAAGGGCGAGAGCAGTCACCCCACCCGGCCTCGAACCTGGGTCTACAGGGTACCAACCATGCGACTTTGACCACGACACCAAAGAGCCAGGCTCGTTGGCAGTCAGAGCGCATACTCAACCGTGGTGACAGCACTCCGTCACACTGCCCTCCCCTTCGGGAAGCGCACACATGCGCTTCACGCACCATGGCGTCCCTCACGCATTCTCTTGCCGTACTTCTCCCATCCCAGGGTGCCCCACTCACTAGTGCTTCACCCATCTCTGGGGTCCCTCACACACCGGGGTCAACTGAACCTGGGGGTCCCTCGTACAGCTCACACACTGAGCACACCTCCGATGGCCTCACAGCCAGCCATTCCACTCCTGACACCATTTGCAGCGAAGGGCGAGAGCAGTCACCCCACCCGGCCTCGAACTCGGGTCTACGGGGTACGAACCATGTGACTTTGACCGTGACACCAAAGAGCCAGGCTCGTTGGTATGGCAGTCACAGCGCATACTCAACCGTGGTGACGACACTCCGTCACAGGGCGGCTGCAGCACTCTGCATGCAGATCCACTTTCACAGCCACACAGAGGCTGGGAGAGGTCAGAGGTCAGAGGTCAGAGGCCTTAAACTTGCTGCTCATGGCTGCTGCACTTGCAGGTACAGATGGGAAACCTACGGTAAAGCGCTGACATACACTTTCTGTGCCTTATTCTCCCTCACCTACGACGCACTTCATTATTATACCCATTTATTTCATTTTATTAAAAAAACATTAAAGGAAGAACTGAAGCTGACTACCATATCTCAGGAGTCTCCCCAACAGGGGTGTGACCCTATTACCATCTGGTGCAGAGCAGGGTCTGGGGTGCTTTAAGGTCAGGCTGACTGCACTGTCAGAGCTACCTCTTAATGAGTATTGAGCAGGGGCAAGCCTCCCATTGCTTCCCACCGACCAAACAGTGACCCAGGAACCCAAAATGCTGAAGCAGGTCAATGCACACTTAACAGGAAGTGCTTTTAATGTCAGACAGAGCAGCAGAAATGCTGGGTCTGTCATTATTGGACTCAATAATGTCACTGCGTACTTTAGGGACGCGCTGCGGTGCGTATGGAGACCTCTCATGCTGTGCAGACACACTGAGAACAGCCCATCAGAGGAACTTCTCCTGCTGAAGCGTGCATCAGCGACCCCACGCTCGAGAGGGGATGGGCCTGCTTCAAGGTTCTGTCCTGGTGTTATCCCGGAAATGAGGAGTTAAATCCTGTATTTCTTTAAGGGGGGTATGTTTAAAATGAAGTGAGAGATGGATTTGCTTCTATCTCTTTCTCTGTCCCTCAGATTGAGATTAAACTTGTGATTGTGCTCCGCTGACTTTATTTCCTGGGGTACAGCTCTGTCTGTGTTGGGCTGGATGACACAGGCTCACACACACCAGCACAGAGATACATTTCAGTGCTAACCAAACAGCCACACCCAGCTAGAACCCCCGTTACCCAATGGATGGTTTTCCTCCCAGGGTCCTCTCTGCTGGAGTGTTTGATGCGGGACTGGAACCAGCAAAGTTCAGGGTACACACCCTCCTCCCTAAACGCTACGCAACGCAGCCTGAAGCAGACCCAACAGGCTGGTGGCACATGTTGGGTCGAGTTCCTCTGAGACCAAGGCTGATTTGAAGCGACATGAATCTAACTGTAAATTTAACCAGAATTTATCCGGAAACACAGACCTCAGTGCTGATTTAGCACTGCAGCTACCAGCGGGTATTTACAGATGATGCATTGCAGAATTCTCACTGAATTTATATCCCCGTGTGTTAGCCGCTGATATGAAATTCCATCACATGCCTTATACATTCTGCTTCTGTTATTATTGCATGGCAATGTGCTTCTCTTTTGAATATGAGAACCGATAAATGTGTTTTCTATGGCTTTTCAAAAATACATATCTTAACCCAGATATGATATGTTGGTACAAATTTTAAATAATGACTTCACATTTCACAAATTTCACATTTCTGTTCATTAATGAATTGGGCAGGATTAACACATTGATGCTATTGCTGTCTCAGGGAGAGCTGGTAGTTATGGTCAGGTCTGGGTTGTATGTCTGAGGGTTACAGTCAGGTCTGGGTTGTGTGGGGTTACGGTCAAGTCTGGGTTGTGTGACATTACAGTGAGGTCAGGGTTGTGTGTCTGAGGGTCATGGTCAGGTCTGGATTGTGTGTCTGAGAGTTACGGTCAGGTCTGGGTTGGGTGGGGTTATGGTCAGGTCTGGTTTGTGTGTCTGAGGATTATGGTCAGGTCTGGATTGTGTGTCTGAGGGTTACGGTCAGGTCTCGGTTGGGCGGGGTTACGGTCAGGTCAGGGTTGTGCGTGGGGTTACGGTCAGGTCTGGGTTGTGTGCCTGAGGGTTACGGTCAGGTCTGGGTTGTGTGTGGGGTTACAGTCAGGTCTGGGTTATGCATGGGGTTACGGTCAGGTCTGGGTTGTGTGTCATAGATGCTTTGTGCTGTGCAGATGGCAGTAAGTTTGCCCAATGCTTCCTGTGGGACGCCTTGGGTAGGAAAAGGAGTTCATATCTAAATGATTCATGATTTCAGGAATGCTCTCCTACTTTCACCCAATGAATTATGCAGGTTTTCAGCACTTCACTGATATATCCACTCATTTGTATTTTTACATTCTCCAGAAAATATGAGAATGTTAGTACAGAATGTTCCAGAACATCAAACAGCAGCGATGACAGACATACATACACACACACACACACACACACATATTTATAAATGTATAGATATGTATACACAGACGTACATGCACATATACTCATATATGTACGTACACACACACACATATACACACACACATAAATACATATATACGCACACATTCACACACATAATTACATACATACACGCACATCCAAACATACACATATGTATATGATCCCATGAGTAGCCCCAGTGGCTGTTTATATTACTTTAAATGGGAAATGATGAGCAAAGTCTGGCTGAATGATCTTTTCCTGTCAATAGAGCTCTTACGCTCTTGCATAGAACATGCGTGGCAGAATTAAAAAATATATTTTTTTTATCTCTGTCACACTGATCATTGCAGCATCTGATTCACAAACATTCATTACTTCAAAGATCACATCTGAGCGTAGCTTAATGACATTATGTTTAATCAATGTTACAGCGACGTAAGTCCTCCCTTGGATAAATCAGAGTGGGATATTATCATACATCAGTTTGTGTTCCAGAAACTACGTGCAGCTGGCTAGCTGTCTAGCTAGCATTAGAGTTTTTCCTCTGAAAACTATCTGCATCAGGACTCCATAATGGCTTCACAACCAAAATCACCTTCAGTATTACCTCTGAACTGAAAGGTCATACTGGTGGACAGATTCCACCGGTCCACAGATCCCATCCATTCCGCATTCCACTGTCCAGTTCCGATAGGATATTAGTTACCACCTTGAATCTGCCCACATGTGGGATATCCATTACAGTGCTGCTTCAAAATAACATGCAAAATATTTCATGGTTGTTTGATTTATGGTTTCACCATTTGAAAATGCGTACAGCAAGGAGTGTTAATCAGCTTGATGTTTTCTTGCAAAAACAAAAGACGAAATCAGGAAAAATCACAAAGAGTAATGAGGGAATAATAAAAATTTCATGAAACTGAACAGCAGAATTTATCTGTAATCTGAAAAGCATGTACCTTACTACTTCTATAAAAGCAAGGCAATTCCAATTCTAAGTTGTGGCCGAACAGAAATACTTCGGAATGTCCTTTATTAACACCGCAGTTTCTGAACGATGTCTCTTTCAGGTGCAGCTATCGAAGATACGCAACGTTACGTCTGTTGTCCAATCCAAATCCAATTAAGCCTCCAACATTCCTACCCCACCTATTCTGTGTGCAGTGATTGCCTTCCGTGAAACTTTAGTCATAAAAGGAGAGCTATTTCATCTTTGATTTTCAAACAGAGTCAGTACACTGTGTCTGATTGCAATCACTCTGAGTTCTCAGACATCACACATACACACACACACACACACACACACACACACACACGCACACACACACGCACACACACATTCACTCACTCACTTTGTAAAGACTAGTCCTCTGAGGATAACTCTTAAATCCATCTTTTTAAAAAGACTTTCATGGTACTGCGACAGTCTGAAGCCGATCCTGAGCAGTGAAGCAGGAAATGGGCACCACGCGTGTGACTGGCTGTTTTTCCTCAGTGTAAAGAAACAGGTTTGATTATGAGAGCAGTATCTGTGGAGCCCGGTGCGTGCTGTAAGCCTGTGTCTCTGCTGCAATCCCGGCCCCCAGCTCCAGGGCAGTGGCGGGGTGGTGTCAGCTTATTGGCGTCTCGCTGATGGACAGCTCTGACTGGTAGCGCAGGCACGGGGTGTGTGCCGGCTCACACAGGACCGATAATCCTGTCAGGCAGGCTGGGTGCATGGAGACAGGATCAGGGGGTTGGGGATTGGGGAACATGCCCACTCTTGTTCCTGTGGGTCTCTGGAGATGGGATTAGGAGGGACTGGGGTATTGCGGAGGATCGGGGGGATTCGGGGGGTATCAGGGGGATTGGGGAACATGCCCACCCTTCTTCTTGTGGGGTTTCGCTGCTACATCCTCCCACCTGGTTGGACAGCAGCCCGGGCAGGGAGCGGGGTGACCAAGCGCCTGCAGACCGCACAGCAGGTATGACGTTAGCATCGAAAATAACCTTTCACTTGTTTTGCTTTTCAAAGAAAACCTCCCTGTCATTCCCAGGTTGTAAAGGTACTAAAATTGCCACGCTTGTTCCAGTCACACTAAAATTTGGATTTGATTATGTGTGTGCGTGTGCCATTTTTTCTTAAAATAAATGACACATTCAAAATGTAACTCAAATTGTATGAATACAGGAAAAAATGTAGCAGTCCCTGTGGACACAGAAATGGTAGGGCAGGTGGTGACACTGCTGACAGACACACACATGCTTCTGCCACTGAAATGATTTCCACTTGTGGTCTCAGACCATTATGTACTTTAGAGCAAAGCTAATGCACTCTGTCCTCTAGCAAAAGCAGTCAGCAACACAGCGCTGTCAGATGAAACGCAGTTTACATTTAAGATTATCGTCATCGCTAGTCTCCTGGATGGAATTTATAACTGCGTAAATACAAAACTCATGAGAATCAGGAGACTCTGCAGGACAGCCCGGCACTGTGCCGCTGCCCAGCGAGCCCCTGTGAAATGAGCACTGGGGCTGAATGTGGTGTAAAAGCAGACTGAATCGGACGGGGAGCCCTCGGTGGGGATGGAGTCCGTGCCTGTGACTGTGCTGTCTTTCCCAGCACAGCTGCAATGTGATGGACGAGTGTCAGGTCCTCTCTGAGGCGAGCCAGGAGATCACTGAGAGACGAAACATGCTCAGGTGTGTCCTGCTACATCAGGGACATCTAACTGAAGCCCTGGAGGGCTGTTTTGTTGTTGTTGTTGCTCCAGCCAATTACTCTGCCTTAATCTCTGTAGTTAGTTCATTACTGGAACTGTGCACATGTACACTCAAGCATTTCCCAAAATGCAATGCAGGAAAACACTAGGCATGTGAGAGTTTTCAGCTAAAAACACATTATTTCATTTCATCAAATGAGGACAAACAGGTGTGAATCACTGGGTTGGATAAGAAATTAGCAAAAACTAACAGACCCACAGAAAAAAAAACTTTTTCACAATAACATACAGGAGAAACCATCTCACACACACCATACACACTAACATACACACCAGGAGACACTCGCGTGCACACACACACACACACACACACATATCAGCTTTTAAAGAGGTCTGTCTCCCCTGAGGGAGGCTGATTCAGCTCACTGTGATTGGCCTCCCAGCGGGGATTACCAGACTGAGACATGAGAGGATGAGCTACATCAGGCCACAGAGAGACAGCCCTGAAGTTTCACTGCGCTTCCCTGGAGACGCTGCAAACAGGTGTGTACAGGTGAGAGGTCTGGAATGCTTTATGCCATAAACAAGCACAGGTCCTAGTCATTATTCATCAGAGATGGAGCAGGTGAAGGCTGCATTCTAGTTGCTTTTACTCCGTATTCTGCCTGCAGCAGAATGCATCGGCTTGCCTTCCGTCCTGACCGCGCTGTGAGAGGGTTTAGCGGAAACAGAAAGTCGCAGGGACTCTGCACAAACGATACGCCCCAGCCAAGCAGGACATGAGCGTATCCACCCGGTAAATTAACTCAATTCCACAAAGACTCGCAAGCACTTGATCCACTAAAAAGCCCCTGAAGTAAGTTTCAGTCAATACCTTTTGACATTTAAGTGCCCCGCTCTCGTTTAAGCCTCAGTGCATCGGCTTGCATTTAAATGAAGGCAATTAAAATGTCAACAGCACACATCACTGCGAAATGTAATAAATACTGATGTGCATCTGAAACAGGAACAGCAAATCGAACAGCTGATGAATGAACAGTCTCAACAGCAGTACATAACTGCGTCTGCTCTGCACAATCTGCTCCCCTCTGGAAGGTCATGTCACAGTTTATCCATCTTACATCTAACAGTGTGTTTTTCCAAATAAGCCCTGCCCTTAAATATCTTCTCATGAAAACACAAGCTCATAACTGCTCTTTCAACCAGACACTGACAAATCATTTAATGGATAAAATAATACATAAGAACATTTTCAGATCAACACTCTAATGGTCAATGACTCATGTCCTTTTCACTAAAATGGCCAACTAAACACTATCCCTGGTGTGCAGGTGTACATATTTATTTTGAGATCTTTTTTAAGACAGTTGTAAAGGGAAGTTCTGATGATTTTCCTGAGAGCACATTGCCTTTCACAGCCTGGCAACAGCTTGATTATGCACAGTAACAGCATACTTTTGCTTTAGGATAAAAAAAACCCCTGCTTTTGACAAAATTCAGTTCCACCAATTACTGTCAATCACATGCTCGTGTATCTGACATAGAGACTGTTCCTGAATGCAGCCTGCTGCGATGTGTGAGTGGTCCGTAGAATAGGATGTCTGTGGATCCTCAGGTGAAGCATTTGATCTCGGGGGCCTGAGCTTTACCCCGCTATTTCCCCCTCAGACCCTCTGGTGTCCTGCTCACACATCCCGCGGTAAACAACCTGCCATGTTACGTAACGCACACAGTTATCGATCACACTCCGCTTGTTATTGACCAATAAAAACAAACACAAACCACCGCCACCCCTCTGCGAGTTCATTCCGGTTAGAGTCGCTGTGTTTCATTTCCAGCTGCTGTGTGTGTGTCTGGGGGAGGCATTCACTCAGGCATTAAGTCAAAGCAATAACCAAAATGGATGAACAGCTCTTTCAGGTCGGAACCACTCTGTAATTCTTCTTTGAGGGTCAGCGCTATCCAATTCAGCTAAATCATGGCCAGAATTGATACGGTCTCACACATGAGAAGGGCATATTAGCAGGATTCAGGCTTAGTGAGCACGGCCTGTCTGATTCTGGTGTTACAGCGCTGCCGTCCGCGCAGCTCCAGTGAGACCGGAGCGGCTGCGTTTTCGGGCTGAGAGAGACAGCGCCGGAGCAGACTGGCCTGTTGTGTCCTGACTGTCTCTCAGTTGTTGTTTTGATCTTCCTGCTGTTTGGCCTCATCTCTCTCTCCTCTCGCTAATCCAGCGCCGAGCCAGGCGGGTGTGCCGTAATGAAGCAGAACAGCTCTCGGTGTGAGCAGCGTTTGGAGAGGCCGCAGAGACGGCCACTCGACACCCCTCTGGCCCTCACTGCCACGTCCCACTGTTCCTCCGGCTCCCACGCCCCAAACCGCCAGAACACAACCTCCCCATTAAAATGCAAATGTGTTTACTGCACAGCTCTGCGGCCCGACGCAGTACAAGCTCAATTACAACTATAGTAATCAAAGCAGAACTCGCCAAGATCACGCCACCCTGCAACGCCGCTACCAAACACATCTGTGCGGCTCATCACAGGAGTAAAACTGGGGGCATCAGGTGGGAGAAGCACGATACATACGGCCGAAACTCTGAAGCTGTCACGCAGAGCTGAGCTGAGCTCAACGCAAACTGACACTGGCTTCTGCCATCGGATACAGAGACCTTCGCATCTGTATCAGGAACCACGGCTTCCCCATCATCAGTCACAGTTTAAGAGAGCTGGTTCAAAACCAGAGGGTTACAGTACAAAGGGAGCTGAAAGCACTGGGGTCTTAGAGAGTGCCCCCGGCCAGTGGCTGTCTGAGAAGAAACAAAACCAAAATAAAACTACTTAGGGGCAACAATATTCCAGGTAGACAGTGCAATGTGTCATATTTTACACTATTTGACATTTTTCTGATGAGGCTGATGATGTGTTTGCTTATTAATAATAATAATATTGATAAGTGATGTGTCACATTTCTCTCTGTCCCCCACCTCATTTTAAAAGGACATCCTCTGATTCTCTGAAGGTATTCCGTTGACAGATCATAACGTGACCAATGAAATTGTGATACAAGCATTAATTAATCACTGAGTGACCAGTCAGAGGGCTTGTCATATCTCACCAGCATGACACCTTTGTTGACATTCCAGTCATGTCCAAACCTTAGATTCCCCTGCGATAACGCGTGATGCTCCTGGTGACATTTTCACCAGGTGAAGATAAACACCGCTATTAACAGCGCTGAAACAGAAGATGTGATTTATCTGCTCTGTATTTTTTTCTCTCTCCCTCGCCTATTATATTTGAGCAAACTCAGGTCTGCGCGTCCGTAAATTAGCACACAGCCCTTAAAAGCTGGGTCTGAATTATAATTCCATTTAATCAGGCCCTCTTTCCAGCTGCTGAAGGCAAAGCCAGCTACGCTAATCTCGCTGCTTAATCAGGTATGCGTTTTTTTATTCGGTCAGCAGTGATTTGGTTATTTACATCTGTTTTGTCACAACTCATCTGCAGTTATGGATTAATCACAGACAAGCCTTCCCATCCGGCTTCACCACCGCTGATCCAGTCTTCCAGCAGTGTTCTTTCAGCACCAGATGCAGCTGTTGGTGAACTAAGGCAGACCGTGGAAATCATATCCACCAAGCTCATCTTTCCATAACTTCACTCGAGAGCACAATCCACTCCATCAGGTGTTTTCACATTATTATTAACAGTATGATTCTTAATTGCTTGTCATTCTTGCTTTTAAGGATGCACAGTCTTACATCACTGTACTGTACACATGCTGCCAGGTAGCCTTCAGTCATCAGCGTTGCTACGGAGACACGCTACTTCACCTTGACATTTTCCTCTCCTGTCATTTAGGTGAGATCTTCCAGTGACAGAGTGGCGAAAGGACAGACTGCCACGATCCGTCTTCAGCTCATAACGAGGATCACAGAGAGGGGGGGGGGGGCAAAGTGGGGGTGGGGTGGGGGGGGGTTGTTGAGACAGTCACAGCCTGGCCATTGAAAAGGACAGAGAGATCCACTTCCTTCTAACAGGTAATAAATACTTCCAAGCAAGGGTAACATTCATTAAAACATCACCACTGTCCTGTCTGATTTCAAAAAGAAGACAAATGCTGGGAAATTTCCAGGGGAGGGACCCAGCTCGATGCGTGGCTGTATGCAGAGGGTGTCAGCTGCATTACCTGTTCTACAGAAATCATGACTTCCTCAATATTTCAACAGTTTTACATTTCCATGGACTGATGGATTGTTAATTGTTGCTTATAAATGTACCTTTTTTGTATGTATTTATGTTTGTCCTTTACTTTCAATATATGGACAGAAGTATTCGGACGCCTGACCATTACATTGTAATGACATATAGTCCTTGCTTTGTGCACTGGGGCACAGTCATGTTGGAATAGAAAAGGGCCTTCCCCAAACTGTTGCCACAAAGTTGGAAGCATAGCATTGTCCAAAATGTCTTGGTATGCTGAAGCATTAAGATTGCCCTTCACTGGAGATAAGGGGCCTAGCCCAAACCCTGAAAAACAGGTGTGGCCAAATACACTATATGGACAAAAGTATCTCTATATCCTTGTATGTATGTTTTCTCTGACTCTACATAGCTGCACTTAACATTGTCAATGATGTGGCATAAATAATAATTTAAAACTGTTTACATCGTTGCTTTGGCAACACTGCTTTTGATTGTCCAACCAATAAAGCTGCATAGAATTTAACTGGACTCAGTAATGAAAGAGAGAGAGGAAATGAAAAAAGGGAGAGAATGACAGAGAGAGGGAGAGAGAGAGAGAGAGAGAGGGAGAGGGAGAGGGAGAGAGAGAGGGAGAGAGAGAGAGAGAGAGAGAGAGGGGGGGGGGGGGGAGGGGGAGAGAGGGAGAGGGGGAGAGAGGGAGAGGGAGAGAGAGGGAGAGGGAGAGAGAGGGAGAGGGGGAGAGGTCTGAGGTCCTTTTTTCACTGGAGGTGAAGCTGGAGATTATATCAGCAAGGCCAGTCTTGGAAATGGCCAGGGATGCTCAAAGGCAGAGAATGCAGCTCCAGGGAGACAGAGAGAGAGGGAGAGGGAGAGGGAGAGAGAGGGAGAAAGAGGGAGCGGGAGAGAGGAGGGGCTGTTTGATTCTACTCTGACACCACCTGAGAAACGTGCACCTGCGGCTGCAACCCACTCAGGAAGAATTCTACACCCTGAGCATTCTGAGAAACTGATTCCTTTCAATCAAACCCAAGACAAGACAAGCATCTCTGTGCTGGTCTTCAAAGGACAATCTTCAGGTTATGCTTTGTACTAGCTGATTTTTCTCTCATCATTCAAAGAGTCTGACTTCACTAACTTACCTCCAAGCCTTCAAGACTTGAAAACGTTGAATTATTGACCACACTGAATTATTTTATTTGAGGATATTGACCTAGAGCATTCAGAAACTTTCTTCAGCTGCGGTCTGCAGTCCACCTAAAGGAGAAAACCTTCAAGAGAAATAGATTTGGTCTCATGAGGATGGCTCACGCATACCGCTTTGTGCTGTGGAGAGCTGACCCGTAACAGATAAAGCACCTGATGAACTCCTCTGTGGTGGCGGCACAACAAACAATAAATCAAATAAAAATCTACTGTCTGGTCATGCTGCTCTCGCCCGTCGCTCCGAGCGAGAGGCCAGCAGCAGATCATCATCTGACGGTGCAGGCTGGTGGAATACAGACTGTGTGTCTCTGAAGTGATGAGCTTCGTTAGGAGAATATTAGAGGGAAGGGAGATGAGATGGTAGGCCATTTTTACCATTTACAGAAGTATGGAAAATGAGTTGACACTTTTCCACTGTAACTCTGTATCTGTAGCATATGTATCTCTAGCACATAAAATAATTAAATAAATAGCACAAAAAAACTTTATAGTTCATTTTTTTCTTCCAAGCATGGTGCTCAAAGAGATTTCCAAATAGAAAAGAAAGGGGATAGCTTTAAAGAATGGGAAAAGATAGATGGATTTTTAAAAACTAGCGCTGAATCATACCAGGGTTTAATACATGTCCTTCTGAGTAAAATGAAGTGTGAAAGGGGTGGGACTGTTTCATGGGGGGCGGGGGGTAGGGGGTCATTAATAACTGCAGGAGTTTAGGCCTTCTCGGATTTGTAGACAGCAGCTGAGATTTCCTTGAAGACGGATTTTTCCAGAAGCAGGGAGCTTTGATGGACAGAGCAGCCCCTCTCACTTGCTTCCTGTTGTCTTCATAGCTGTAGCTCAAAGCCAGCTGAGTCCAGGAGCATCAATTATCTCCTCCTGTCAAAACATACGGGAGCGCAGTTACCTTTCCTTTTATTCAGGATGCTCTGTGCTTTAGGCCTGGGGTGAAATATGCTCCAAAAACTGGAGGAGGAGAATATCTGCGTATTCTCATGTGACAGAATGGCCCCAAGACACACAGAAAGAGCATTTCAGTTCACAGAATTAAAGCTACATAAAGCTATAAAGTACAGTTCGTAAGCCCTGTATAAGACATTCATAAGAAATAGACAACCATTACAAAATGCTTACCACGGAGCAGTGACACTACCATGACATACCGGATCAGCATGTCTGTGTTATGCTACTTATGACATGCATTTTGACACAGCACACTTCACGACGATCTGCACTGACATGCAGCACTTATGAATGTGTGATGAAGGGCTCATGAAGATTTTATGATCTTCCAATGTAAGGCCCTTCACAGGAAGTCTACTCTACAGTCCAAACTACATTAAAATACTTCTTCTTGGAAGCATGGCTGTGGTAGGTCACATTTCACATTTCATCCACGCTCTCAGCCACCACTGCCAGAGACACACACCAAGTTACATTTGGCAAATAGTGATACATGTGCTGACAATAAAAAGGTGTGATGAATGTACACATCACAAACAACGGTGTAAATGAAAGAATCTCACCAGGCAAATCAGGAGTGCTTTGAATAAAATTAAGGAGGTGAGAGGTGAAAGGTCAGAGGTCAGGTGACGGCTCAGAGCTGTTCTCTTGTCGTTTTCCTTCCTGCCACAGGCTTAATGTGGAATGACTAGCAGCACGCCTGTGTTTTGTCAGATGAAATAAAAGGGCAGACATGAGTTTCTGCATCCACACATCTGCCTCTCAGAGCTGCTCACAGCAATGCTGCTCAGGTGTAAAACCATCGCTGTGAATACTTTATCACACCGAAGCTGCACTGCTTATTTATGCTGCGATCTCACTGTCCGAGCTGGACGTACTGTGGGTGTTACAGCATGGGGGGGGGGGGGGGGGGGGGGGGGTGGGGGCACTAGGGAGTGCTATAGCTATCCCTACAAAAAGCTTAGCCACAACATAGCAGTAGCATAGTAGCGGCAGTGTAGCATAGTGGTTAAGGAGCAGGACTCGTAACCAAAAGGTTGCCGGTTCAATCCCCCCTGGGACACTGCTGCTGTACCCTTGGGCATGGTACTTAACCCGCAGTTGCCTCAGTAAATATCCAGCTGTATAAATGGATAACATTGTAAAGAACTATAACCTATGTAAGTTGCTTTGGATAAAAGCGTCTGCCAAATGAATAAATGTAAATATCTTTTGCATAACATTGAAATTTTCTATGTATTAAAAATACAATAGAAAAATATCAGACTAAATTTATTACAACCTTCATTTAAGTGATCAAATAAGATTTTTCATGTAGATTCCACTGTGGTTTTAGACCCCAGCCCTCTGGCCCAGGAATAGCTGATATTCTACATTAAAAACATCTACAAACAACACATTGTTTTATGAATGAGAGGAGGTCATTTTCTTCTGTCAAGGTTTAATGTTGTCACCTCAAAACAAGCATGCACGCACGCACACACACACACACACACACACTCCACCCCTAACAGCTGAAAGCCAATCACCGTGTCGAACGGGGAGGGGAAATACCTGTTTCAAGGGTGTGCAGTGTGATGTCACAGCGACCTGCTACAAGCAGCAATAAGTGCCAAACAAAACCAACCAGACAAACAGACAGAGCGTGTTCGTGTTGCCCTCCTTTTCCCTCTGTTAGGGTTAGCCATGTATGAACAGGGAGAGCTCCAGGGGAAGCCAGGAATCGACCCGGCCGCTTGGCTAGAGAGAGACCTCGCTGCTGTGAGCACAGCGACATAACATACCCTACTGTAACCTTGACTGGAGCAAAAAACAGCAAAATCAATAGAGAAACCAATCAATCATATCACAACACACACAATCACAATGACCCTGCGGAAATCAACAGCCAATCACACGACCCTGTGGAAATCAACAGCCAATCACACAACCCTGCAGAAATCAACAGCCATCACATGACCCTGTGGAAATCATTAGCCAACGAGTCTCCAAACAAAGGAGTCGAGTCCCTGTCTCCACAGGGGTCTCTGACATGTGTGCCTGTGGGCATATGTGGTATATCACACTGGGAAGATGTTAATGAAGTGTTTATTGTACTAAAGCCCGCACAGCATTCAGCTCCAAACGAACATTAGTTTTCTTGTAATGTACATAGTGATAACACTGAGAGAATTCACAGTACAGTCTAAATGCCTCATTGTGTAGAATGATTCCTTTTGTGGATATGATTTATGACCTATGATTTATTTACATAGAGCTGTAGAAAATCTCTGTGTGGAGAACCGTGTGAATCTCTCAGTCTGATCGGCAAGAATCCATGCGAGAACATGCAGCCAGAATAAAGTATGAAATATGGCCAGAAATATACCGTATTATTTATATCATACATAAATAATACAGAGAAAAACATACTCACTTGGCTCACAATGAGCAATTAAAAGAACATTGGATATAACAGAATTACAGATGAAAGCACTACCAGCCTACATCTGAGGTAGAAATGATTGGCTGCTTATCTGTCGGGGGGATGAGGACAACCAGAGAGAGCTGCTCGGAGGATGCTTTGGGTGATGCTTTCTTTGGCTCCAGGTGTGAGCTGAAACAAACAAAGGCCGCTCTGGGTCACACAGCAACTTTAGTGCCCTCAGTGTCCTTTCCAAATGTCGGGCTGCATAGGAGAGGAGCCCTTATTCTGCCCATGACCTTTCACCTGGGGCACTGGCATTTTACACCGCTGCATGTGACTGTCCTGTTGGTTATGCTTTTGCAGCTTTGCAGGGCCAAAATATGAATGATGGAATTCAGTGAGATGTTACTGTTTTGTGCAGGACGATGTGGGCCCAAACTGGAAGAGAGAGAGGGGTGGCCCTGAAAGTGAGCAGGTTATTTAAACGTGATTATTACCTCCTAACTGATTTCTATTCAGTGCAAACTGCAGTCGCGGATAAGGGGAGAGGGATAGAACGGCTCTTTTAGCTCTTAAAGCTCTATAAAGTCGGAAATCAATTAACAGCATGACGAGCTTAGACAGAAACCTTCTTAAGAAGCTGTATGATTAACTACTTCAATGCAGAACTGCCTCTACAGGCAAAATTAGAATTCAGTATCTTTTGGGGACACAGTATAATACGATGAGTCCCTTAAAAGGGAACTCGAAATGAATGCACAGCCTATTAATTAATATTAGTATTAACATTAATTCTGGTTAATTTAAACACACAATGAAAGGGCGGTGGATGTGTTCTTTGGCAGGAATTCCTGTCTGAAGCTTTGACAGCAAAGCAGGTGTGACAGCAGTTGCTGATTCTGAAAGATATTAATTCACATTTTTCATATTATTCTTCTCATGTTTGGCCACAATGATAAGTGAGCTACGAGCCCACACACTTAACAGCTGTATTCAATGAAAGTTGGAAACTCTGGAGATTAACTCTTTAACAATTACAATAGAATTTTTTTTAACCTTTTTTTTGCTTTTTCAATGTGTCGATCATTACCGAGGGTGAATGCATTTTGCATAAAAAAGCTTAGGAAGAAAAGCTTATAAAGTCTCCAGCGAGGATCTGAGCTGGGCCTCTCGGTTCGGCTGAGCGCGGGCGCATGATGATGGGGTCGCGGCCGCCGCGGGGTCGGAAGCCCCGGCCCCTCCAGGCCGCCCTGCCGCGGAACGCGCATCACTTACAGCGCGGTAATTAGCGCTGTAGCATTCTGCATTCTGCATTCACCATAACGGTGCTTCTGGAGCGCTTCCTGGCGTTCAGGGCTTTCAGAGGAGACGGCAATCAGAGCCTTCTGAATGTGAGGTCAGCGTCTCTGCTCTCTGCTCTGATTCCCAGAACTGGAGCACTACCTGCAGTGTATTAATTATTAGTGACCCCAGGTCTTTGCAGAGGAAAATGCCATAAATGATAGACATTATGATTACATTGTGTGCTTCCGAGAACGGTTTCAGGCACGGAACCTCGTTATGCACCCCCCTGGCAATGTCATCGCTCGAGGATGCTGTTTCTAATTAAATCTGACTGATTGTTGATTGTTCTGTCGCAACGATGAAGCTGCCTTGGGGTCAGACTGTCATTTATATGTATAAACCTATATATAGTTTTATAGTCATTTACATACCTCCATCAAAGCCAACTGACGCTGTAGAATAGGGCCACATTCCTTAGTCTTTGTTTGTGCACATCACCCCCATCTCTCACAGACCCTTTCAGTTGAAACCTGCCCAAACCGATCCTGCTGCTCCCCTTATCAGCAGGACCCCTGCAGGTAACCCGAGGCACAGGCACACCCCCAAGGACGACCCCCAGGTCACCATTTGTCATCTGACCTGTCTGTATCCTTTGGCCACCAATAAGAACCCCAACAGGTCCAAGGATACGGGACAATATAAAAGTAGTGGTGACCTCCCCCGCCTCAGTACCGCAACAATACCTGTGGGGTGAGGAACTGGGGAGACCAAACCCTTGGTGACCGAGTATTGTGTTGTTGTTGTGTGTGTCTGTGTCTGTGCCTAAGTAAGTATTATGCCTGAGTTCAACTGGTTGTATTACAGTTGTCTGTAGATAGAGAAGGGTGATATGAATTCATATCCAATGTGTATTATGTGTGTACGTTAAATAAGATCATGTTTGTCCTTCATGTGTAAATGTTCTTATTGCCATTGCCAGTTCTGATTTATTGTTCCTCCTGAATCTTTGCAGGAAACCACACACACAAACAACACACACACATCCACACATTCCACACCCACTCCATGAAAATACTCAATAAAACTCTGAACCTGGAACCTGACTCCTGTGCCCTGACATGACACCCCACTGTGACAGCAACATTAGCCTGAACCCAGTTTACGGGTGAAACAGCCCCTTCAGTTTCAGATGCACTGGTGGAATACGGACAGAGCGGCCGTTATTGCGGCTCGTCAGGTTTCTCCTGTCAGTCAGACCCACGACGTCGTTTTGCGTTTACATCACGGGCAGGGAGAGCGCGTGTAAAAAAACTCTCCGCGTCGTAATTGCCTGCTCAATTTGTACCTCCCGCACGTAGTGCTTTTTATAGCGAGTTGAGATTCTGTTCAGGGGGTCAGGTTATAAACATGTGTGCTGCCGGTGTTCTCCGCCTTATCTGTAAGATCTCAGGGATCAATCTGCCCATACGAACGGCGCCGGGCGATGTGTGCAGCCCTTGAAATATTTATTGTTTCCACCACTGCTACGAGCAAGGTGTTGCGTTTGCCCCAAACATCATTCTCTCTCTCAGACACAGAGACATTAGGCTGACAGGCAAGGACAGACAGAGTGCACTGGGAATTATTTTACACACACACACGTCTATGTATATGTGTACATGTGTGTGTGCTTGTGTGTGTGTGTGTGTATGCAAAATCATTACGGTATGCTGCTGACTGCTGCTTCCTTCTCAAAGCAGATGGCTCAATTAGAGCTGTGGATAACGCCAGCATATGTGTGCAGTGTGTGGAGAGGTCGCAGTGTGGTGCGCCTGTAACCAGAGTACCAGGCATGGGATGGCAGTGTGACAGGGCTGTTTTCCCTGCTGACACATTACACTACATCCCTATAAAGCTCTAACTACATCACCCCATCGCCACGGGAACGGCGGGAGATCCTGGTGCTGTAGATGTTTCACTCCTCTTGCCTTTTCTCTCCTTTTCTCCTTTATCTGTCCTCCTGCGATCCTCCTCATTCCCTGCCTGCTGCTGTTTCCCCATCATCACACTAAGACCTGCACAGCACACGCAAGACAGACCTTGACAGGTTTATTGTTCTATCGCTTAATTTGTTATTTTTTAAGAAGCAAATGTTCATGTATTTTAGTTCTTTTTTTTTACTAAACCCTTATCAGTGGCATGTTACCTGCTATTTTACCCTGCGTCCCTGTTCTTGCACCTCTGGTGAGCACTGTATGTATCTTGTGATGACAGACTTGTAAGCCTTTCTGGATCAGAGTGTCTGTCAGATAAATAAATAAGTAAATCATTGTTTTGACTGTGTGATAAGACATAAGAGCACCAAGGCAGGACACATTGTGATGGGCATTAATTTAGCTTTCATGTTTTTGTTTGCCATGGCAACAGTGTTTTTTCCGGTTTTGCCTCTAAGTATCGTGTTCCCAGGCTTTCGCTCGGCGCTGTCTGCGGCTCGGCTTAATGAAGCTCTTTTCATTGCAGGGATAATCTCCTGTCTCTCTGTGTGCCAGCGGCTCTGCTGTTTAACTTCATGAGAAAAACACATCATCCCCAGAACAACAGCAGCTTCTCCTCTGCTGTGATTAACACGTTAATACTGAAAACTGAAGCTAATGGAAGCTTTTCCTGGCTTTTAGCTGCTGTTACAGCGGCTCTCGATACGGCGGTTGACCGATGAGCCGAGAGCAAAAAGTAACAGCTAAACGGTCCCTCAGCCTTGAGGTCCTGGATCCTCATGCGCTGGCGGCCATTCCAACCCAACTCTCAATTCATTAGATTTTAAATTCTTTCAATTTTGTTGTGAGAGACATGTTTGTACTTATATGAAGATAAAGTGAAGCTGTTTGTGCTTAATAACAAATTCTGCACAGCTGTTTCATTTAAGCATAACTGAACTGGTTCTAAGCCTCACGGAACACTTGCTCTTGTTTGTATTACTAATGTGTTGAAAAGATTCACATAAACAGAAATAACTGACATAAATACATCACACCCCTCTGTCATAAGAAGCCACATTTCCAGCTACCAACATCTGGAAAAGCAATAACAGCAGGGTGATGTCAAATGAGGACCAGCCTTCAATCACCAGCTCAATCACAGAGCTGGAAGCTGCAAATCTGGAGAAGAGCCAGGACAGAGGCTCCCGTGCCCAGGGTTACTGCTGGGGTGAGATGCATCGCTTGCCTTTCTTTTAGAAAACACAGCAATGCAGGTTAAGTATCTTACTCAAGGGTGCTACAGCAGTAGCCTACCAGGGAACCTAAAAGCTTCCGATAAACATGCGTTTTAATGTAATCACTACACATTGGTACTTGCAGTGCTATTACTTGTAATATAATGAGAGATTTTTATTCACTTTGTGTGCTAAGGGTTTCAGCCCGCCCTATTTTCCAAGGTTAAATTGTTGTATTTAGATGAAAGAGGTCTCGTTTTTTAAGTTTTAAGAAAGTTCATTCTGGTCCAGCCAGTCAAAGATTTTTTTTTTTCAACTAATCAGACTGCTGCTTTATGCAGGGGACAGAGAGGCTCCTACATGCAAAGATTTAGCAATCATTTTATTTCTGGGAAGTAAAATGAAATTCTGAGATGTAAAATGAAATTCTTGCAAACGTCCACAATTGTTTTCATTCCATAATCACTTGATGATGTAATAAAGGGAAAACACCGCTGTAAGCTGCTGTTTGTAAGTGCAGATCCAATTTAGGAGTGTGTGCATAGCAGCGAGCTGAGATTTTGTTGAAGGCTTGGGACAGGCCCACTGTGGCCAACTCAAAGATACACCTGCTGGTGGGGTTTGTCTTTCTTCATGGCGAATAAGAGTGAAGATTTGCAGCAGGTGGTGTGCAGCACAGAGGTGAAGCCCAGGCTCAATGTTCTTCAGTCAAAGCCTGCATCTACACAAGCAGCCAATCAGAGCCAGTCATGGGGTCAGCAGTTTAAATCAGAGGGGGGTGGGGCTGATGAGTGTGTGATCTCCAGAACAAAAGCTATGCTGTAAAGAAAATGAAATTTTAATTGCTTTGCCGGCCTTTTTAGCGTTTTATTATTCGATTGGGGGCAGTTCGAAAGTTATTGGAGATGGAATCATGGTGCTAAATCATGGCTTAGTGTTATAAGGCACTAACACGGAAGATTTCTTAATGAAAATATTAAATCATATTGCATTAAGAATGGACAGTTATGAGCTATTAGAATAGAGATTTGGATTAAAAACCTTTCTTTTTTCAAAACATATTCTCAAAATGACCAGTCATTTAATCAAATGACAAACTTTTTACTGCCAGAATCAATGATGGGCAGGGAATTAGTCAATCAGAAATGATAAGCCATTTAACGTGTCCATTCAGAGGAAAGAGCCTATGCCATTTATTGCTTATCCATCCCATAAAAGCAGCCATTTACTGAATCTTTATTATCCTCTTTATGCAAATGGAAGCCATGACCACTGTGGAAAACCCCAGAAGCTTTTCTCAACCAGGAAACGGACTGGTCCAGGAGTAATCTGAGTGAGAATGATTCTGAGAAAAGGCCTACTGTCCTGGAGGGCCGCGGAGTCTGCTAGTTTAATTCCACCTCCTGCTGAAGCAGTTTAAATGAAGTCATGATGTTCCAGGACAGCAGCGTTGTGTCATGGTGAGGGGCAGGACTTCTCCTACTCTAAGGTTACTGGCCTGATTCTCATTCGAGCCACTGCTGTGGTGCTCCCGGGCAAGGTAGCTATCCTGAAAACCCCCCATAAATACTCAGCTGTATAAATAGATGTGCGAAATAAAACTGAAAAAAAACTGTACCACAACAAAGAGGAATAAGCAGAGAAAGAAAAGCATTGACAGAAATAAAGTATTAATATTACTTAACCTTAGTGAAAGGTTAAGTCTTCAGTTTAGAACACTGCACTGCTGAATCTGTTGGACTAAAACACTGAAAGTTTTAGCACAGACCACTGAGTTCATGCTGCTGAACCATATCTGAACTGGAGTGACCGCGGTCACAGGTCCTCCAGGAACTCAAACTAGACTAACCTTTCCAGTTCGAACAGGCTTAACGTTAAGGACAGCCAGTCCGGTTTTAGTCTCGTAGTGTAATTGCCTTTGCCAGGCAGAGCAGGTTGCTGTGCACGCCGCTATGAGCTCGGACCTGCAGTCTGGTCGGTGGCAGCGAACAGGATCTGGCAGCAGCTCCTCTGTACCCAGCTGGCACGGCTGCGTTGGCAGCAGAGATGCCAGCCCTGCACGACCAGGCTGTTCACTGGCACCCAGGAGACTCCGATCCATCATATTACAATGCAGGTTTGAGGGAGGAAAAGGGCGAAAGAGACAGGGGGAGAGAGCGTAGCCGTGGGTGCGGGGGGTGGGTGGGCACCGGGCAGGGGGTGAATGAGGCCTGATTACTGCCAGCCACATCGTCACTCCCAGCGGGCACAGAGCCCTGTTTCCACTGCCATGGAATTAGACACTCTGGCGTCACAGAGACCTCAATGTCAGCAGTGTACAGAGAACAGAAAGGGATTAGTTCATCTTAACCCCACCCGTTATGTGAGAGAAGCAGAAACTGACCTGGGGTCAGTGCTTCAAGGCAGCATGTAGAGGTAGACAGGTGGTGAGTGTGGCACAGAGTGGGTAAATCTAGCACAGCATGTTCTTTAGTGTTATCCCAAATCCTTTCAAATGTCATCATTACATACCCCACGGCCATGACCCCAGGTCCCCCTACCATGTGCTGAATTTCCGGAACACTACATGTGATCTGTGTTACATTTACATTTATTCATTTGGCAGACACTTTTATCCAAAGTGACTTACAAGTGAGGTAGAGTACAACACAAGCGAAAAAACCATACAGAGTCAACAATATTACAGGCGCTGCAAGACCATGTTTCCGTGGTTAGCCACACAAAACCTTCATCATCTGTTGCTTCTCTGCAATGGCGGTATTGCTTAATTATTCCAGAGAAAACATCCACAGTTTGAGAGACACTGCTGAAAGCATTGGAGTCCATTGCCAGCAACAGTTTCTAAAACCTCAGGATGTAGTCTGACCATCACAGCAAATCGAACTGTAACTCAGATATTCCTACAAACACATGCAGTTCCAGTCCCTGATGAGGATGTTTACCGTAAGCGCTGGACCTCAAACATCCCAGAAGGCCCCTCTCAGAGTCCCAAGGCCACTTTCTTGGAAGTGTTGGAAAAGTGTTTTCTTTAAGCCTGAAGATATTAATACGAATAATTTGCTGTCTTCACTTGCACTTCTCTTGTGTTGGAAGTCTCTCTGGATAAGAGCATCTGCTAAATGAATGTAATGTAATGTAATGTAATGTCCTAGTAATAGCTGTAGCATTGCGACAGGCTAAGCCCCATGAGTTGAATGGCAGCCCAGATTCTCCAAAGATCTCAACTTTCAGTGACCACATTCGTCACAACCGAGCCTTCACATCATTTCAGGGCAGTTAGAGATACAGTTTTCCTCTAACATCACAACATCAGTTTACAGGAAGAAGATCAAATGGGGGAAGAGAGGTCCCACAGGCGACATCTCAAGAGAAATAACTGTCTCTGAGAAACCAGGCAAAAAAAAACAGGATAAATCCTGTTAGACACTCAGAGGCCATGTCTCACACTCACTCATATATGTGCTTCATCATCATCATCATCATCATCATCATCATCACCATCGTGACAGGATGAAATTGTAGTGATATCTGGTTGGCACTAACCTACGGCCACCTCTCTTTCTCAGATAAGCACACACCTGTGTTTGCAGAGAGCCCCATTACCTGTGCGGTGACAGCCCACTGCTCAGCCTCTCCCAGGCCTGGGTTTCAGGCACACTGTTTCCACCCTCCCTGACTGTGTGTGCATTTGCTCTGTCCTGTTCGCGCTCGCGCCCCTCCTGTTTGCGTTTCTAAACCAGGATGCACGCCGGCCGAAATGAGAGCTGGCACCCGGGCGGCCGGCGTGCGGCACGCAGGGAGCCCTCAGACCGCATTGGGCTGCGCAGATGTAGCGTGAGATCACTGGGACACCGCGAGCAGCCTCTCCCGCGTTCTGCAGAGCTAATCGAACTCGACGTGAATTCCACTCGGGTGCCGACTGCTCCGTGACAGCTGTGTCATTTCATATTCAACGTGTTGAAATGGGGAAGTTTTTTCTTTCCAGTTTTTCAAGGAAAGTTTTGTGAAATGATTCAGCTATTTTTTTGGATTTACCTTGTTTTGCAAATGCTTGCACTTTATCTAATCTCTCAAATGCTTCGTTTTTGAAAAACAATACTCAAAATTTTATCATGCTTATTTTTGATTTCTCACTATATATACATGTTATAGATTTTATGCATTTGGGACAGAAGAACAATAACCTAACAGAGGCGCATATGGTGATTGACTTTGTTCTTCTAATGTACCCGTCTGAAAAAGCGTTCTGGAATCTCAGGACTTCTACAGTACGTTGCATTACAGGCATTTAGTAGATGCTCTTGTTCAGGGCAACTGACGTAGTTTACAGTTTTGTATGTTGCCCATTTGTACAGCTGGATATTTACTGAGGCAATTCAGTGTTTGGTACCTTATGTAAGGGCACAATAGCACTGCCCCAGCATGGAATTGAACTGGCAACCTTTCAGTTACGAGCCCTTACCACTATGCCACACTGCCGCCGTTGAATTATGGGTCTCCACTGTTCCTCAGCTCTGAGATGGAGAAAGGCTCTGTGAGGTGTGCAGGTGTAAAGCGTCCCAAAGCGGGAGCGTTCCTGCTCTCCTGTGACTGGAGCATTTACACACCTGCTGCAGCGCGGTGCACACCGGCCCCAGCGAGCTGCCGACTGCAGCTTAACATGTGGCAGGGAACAACAGCGGCACCTGGGCGCAGCACCGCTTCCCCTGCGAACGCAGACATGGTTGTGGCGGTAATCCCGCGGATGCTGGGTGTTTGGGGGGGGGGGGGGGGGGTTGCTCAGCAGGTAGGTGAACGTGGTTTAGTTTTGTTCTCTCCTGGGGAGAGTGCAGTGTTGGAGGACAGATGGGCCGAGCCAGGCGCAGTGTCATATTTCACAGGCGGCTCTGGTTCTCTCGCTGCTCTGACATTTTCAGATGCATCGCCGTGGGAACGCACAGTGGCGTGACAGACCGGGAGGTGTGCGGACCGCTGTCTGCGCAGACGCACGCCGCGGCCATTTGCCAGACTCTCACAGCGGCCGCCCCACGCTCTGTTCTCCTCGGGAGGCCTCCGTCAGATCCCTACTCACAAAGGAAATCAAAAACTTACCAGCTTCCCATCAAGAATTTGAATTTGATACTGCTTTGTGCTGCAGCGGGTATCAGGTGCTTTCATGTGCAAACATTCTGATCTGCTCTGTGAGCCTCGAAGCCAAGCCTCCTCCAGCCAGCCCAGTGACCTGCCATGGAACCATGGAAACGCAACCATGGAAACTGAAGAAAACAAAACCATTCTGCCACCTCTCCTCCTCCTCCTCAGGCAAACAAGCTATGCCACAGCAACTTCCCTGTCTTTGGTCATATTCTTCTCCCAGCACCGCCACTGAAGCACAAGAGCAACACTGTGCTGACTATGAACAGACAATGTGCGTAAGCGAAATGGGTCAACATTCCACAACAAATAAACACACCTGCCTCAGTTCTCCATACTGCCCTTTGGCCACATTTGGAATTACATCGGACAGCGACTGAGTGAAGCTTGCCTCTCTCTGGGCCAAAGTGTTCCTGGAGTGTAGTTAGGGGTGATACAAGCCCCGGCCACACCCTCGTCCAGCTGAATCCAGGCTGGTGTAGACCAGAGGGCACCAAGCAGAGAGCACAGACAGAACTTCAGGGTTAGACAGAGATCTGGGGACGCTGCTTTACAATGGGTTTAAAAAGTAAACCACGCTAACAGGTCTATTCGTCACTTACTCTGAGCGGGAGTAGCATCCTCTAAGCCAGCTTAGATGCAGCTTTGACACCGTAATGAGTGTGTGTAATGCTGCGTTAAAGAGCATTTTTAAGCTGTATTGCATCCAATGAAAATGCAACTGTGCGTGAAGCCCAGGAGTTGCAGGGCGAGTTGGGTGAGCTAGCGGGGCTAGCAGAGGTAGCGGGGTGAGCTCGGTGAGCAGGTGGGGTGGGTGTGAGTGGATTAGCATGTGGGTGGTAGCTTGAGGGTGGAGAAAGGGGGGGAGGGATGGGGGAGTGTTTCGTTATTGGCAGCCGGAGGATATAACAGTCAGAGGAGATGAATGCTGTGGAGCTGCCAGTGCAGACCTGTGAGAGCGGGAGCAGGGGGCTGTTTCCCCGAGGGCACGGTTCACAGCCACAGACCCACAGAGCTCCTGGGGACAGATCAAAGCTCCAGCCCCCGGCAAAGGCACTCGCAGCCAGCCACGCAGCATACGCAGGCAGTGAGTGACGCAGCATACGCGGGCAGTGACGCAGCATGCACAGGCAGTGAGTGACGCAGCATACGCAGGCAGTGATGCAGCATACGCAGGCAGTGAGTGACGCAGCATACGCAGGCAGTGAGTGACGCAGCATACGCAGGCAGTGACGCAGCATACGCAGGCAGTGAGTGACGCAGCATACGCAGGCAGTGAGTGACGCAGCATACGCGGGCAGTGAGTGACGCAGCATACGCAGGCAGTGAGTGACGCAGCATACGCGGGCAGTGAGTGACGCAGCATACGCGGGCAGTGATGCAGCATACGCGGGCAGTGAGTGACGCAGCATACGCGGGCAGTGAGTGACGCAGCATACGCGGGCAGTGAGTGACGCAGCATACGCGGGCAGTGAGTGACGCAGCATACGCGGGCAGTGAGTGACGCAGCATACGCGGGCAGTGAGTGACGCAGCATACGCGGGCAGTGAGTGACGCAGCATACGCAGGCAGTGAGTGACGCAGCATACGCAGGCAGTGAGTGATGCACAGCGGCATGCAGTCACACGAAGCCACACAGCCCCCCGCATGCTGCAGCGGGTCAGCCATCAGGCCATTCCATTACACTGCGCTGCACTGCGTAGCTTAGTGTCAGTATCATTTTAGCATTTTAACTGCAGTTGACTATATCAGGATAAACGCATATATTGAATGAATACATGTTTATATGGAGTGAGAGTAAATTGCATGTTTAGGAGTGCTTCCTCCTATGGCAGTTACGGCTGCCAAAACAGCATTTGCATAAATGTATTTCATCATGGTGAATATGACTAACTGCCCCACCGCCTGTGATAGTTTTAATGATGCCCTCATACAGATGTTCTTTTAATAGGGGACAAATGAATGACCAATAATCTGTTCAAGATGGCTGCATAATAATGCACTGACTTCCTCAGCTCAGTAAAAAACTCATCATTATTTTAATTCATGATATGATCATTTTTCACAATCCTGTCAACTTACTGAGAGAAAAAGCGGAGTAGATCATTCTGTTATGGTTGAGATCATATGACCCAGTTCCATTAACGTGAGCAAACAAATGTCTCTCTAAAACTCAGAAAGGTGGAGAAAGAGAGAGAGAGAGAGAGCAGGAAGGAGAGAGAGAGAGAGAGAGAGGGATAGCGAGAGAGAGAGCGAGAGAGAGAGAGAGAGCGAGAGAGAGAGAGAGAGAGAGAGGGAGAGAAAGAGAGGGGGAGAGAGAGAGAGAGAGAGAGAGGTGAAACCGCATATAAAGAACACCTGTCATTAATCTGAATTTACAGGCTGTGTGCACAGAGCAGTCAGTCCCACAGGAGTTTTGCACCCATTCAGAGTCTATGCTGACCAGAAATACTGATCCCTATATCACCTGGATGGGCATAGAGTGAACACTGCTGATTAGACTGGCACATCCCCATCCCTAGTATTAGTGAATCTCTGCAGCATCTGCTCTAAACTGAACAAGAAGTAAATGCTAATGGTCTGCATTGTAAGACACTTGCAGTGTTCATAATTACCAGCTGTTAGCATACCATGTAGTATTCTTGTTTTTATCCTCACTCATCTTCAGGAAATGTCCATAATGCATAAATGAGGGTGCTTTTAACTTTCAATAGCCCCTTTAAAATGTATTAATGGCACTTACTTTAATAAGAACAACATCATAATTTACACCGTCACACCATCACTTACTGTCAATATAAGAAAATGTGTTGGATATCATCTGTGCCGATAACAAAGCTGTGCTTATTAAACACTTGCATTTATTTTGAGACAATAGAATAGTCAGCTGTGTGTTCATTTCTCATCCCGTAATCATTTCTCTGTGGCATAATTAAACAGCCACGCAGGTGAGAAGCAGGAGAGAGAGGAAACACATTACCCATCCTGCCTCAGACCACCACGCTGTGTCCTCCTGGTGCTGTGAATAACCTCAGGGACTGTGCACTCAGAAGGAAGCAGAGCTAATTCTTTTTTGCTTCATGATGCTGGTTTCAAAGACAGATTTATCCACGATTGAAGCAGTACTGCACTTTCAAATTTCTGGAAGGGTTTTTATAGAGTTTAATAAGCACACAGAGCCACAATGACATCATTTGCCTGCAGTAACAGTCTTATCTTACCCAGGAAATTTACAGTTACAATTACACATGCTTAAGCCAGAGACACGCCTGGCTAAGAACAGGGGCAATTGAGGTCAAATGCATTACACAATAGCAATAATGGATTTGAACCAGCACCCTTCTGGTTACAGGGCCACTTCCTTCACTGACTCCTACACACACACACACACACACACACACACACACACACACACACACACACACACACACACACACACACACACACACACACACACACACACACACACACACACTCTCTCTCTCTCCTTTCTGAAGCACATGAACTCAATCTCAAAACCTGTTTTTACAGCATGTGGAATGCACAGTGTGTCTAGGGATTAGGCATGTTACACGTATGATTTTACATCAAATTAAGAGATAGACCAGTTACACCTTTGTTCTGCAGCTTTGGGACTTTTAATCGCATCTTTTCTCCTCTCCGGCTCTTTTATTCATAAAGTCAACAAGCGCATTTGTTTAAGCTGTCATCCACTGAGGAAAACAGAGGAAAACAAACTGTGTTTATATGATGTGTTTATGAGCAAAAATGTGTTTATATCCCAGCGTTGGTCCCAAGAGTGAACTACATTAAAAAGCACTTTGAGGGGGAGTAGTTTATTTTCCCCAGTTTTACGGAAACTGTACAGACGCGCATATGAATTGGTCTGCGAAACGCGCGCGATGGTGGTGATGAACAGGCGTCTGCGCGCGAGGCGCTCCGTCGCGGAGCGGCTGTAAGTGTCGCGAAAAGAACGGAGTAAATTTCTGCCAAGGACACTGTGCAGCCTGACCGGCCGCTGTGCTGCCTGACCGGCCGCTGTGCAGCCTGACCGGCCGCTGTGCTGCCTGACCGGCCGCTGTGCCGCTGTGCAGCCTGACCGGCCACTGTGCCGCTGTGCAGCCTGACCGGCCGCTGTGCAGCCTGACCGGCCACTGTGCCGCTGTGCTGCCTGACCGGCCGCTGTGCTGCCTGACCGGCCACTGTGCCGCTGTGCAGCCTGACCGGCCACTGTGCAGCCTGACCGGCCACTGTGCCGCTGTGCAGCCTGACCGGCCACTGTGCCGCTGTGCAGCCTGACTGGCCGCTGTGCAGCCTGACCGGCCGCTGTGCTGCCTGACCGGCCACTGTGCCACTGTGCAGCCTGACCGGCCGCTGTGCCACTGTGCAGCCTGACTGGCCGCTGTGCAGCCTGACCGGCCACTGTGCCACTGTGCAGCCTGACCGGCCGCTGTGCAGCCTGACCGGCCGCTGTGCGGCCTGACCGGCCACTGTGCAGCCTGACCGGCCGCTGTGCAGCCTGACCGGCCACTGTGCCGCTGTGCAGCCTGACTGGCCGCTGTGCAGCCTGACCGGCCGCTGTGCCACTGTGCAGCCTGACCGGCCGCTGTGCAGCCTGACCGGCCACTGTGCCACTGTGCAGCCTGACCGGCCGCTGTGCAGCCTGACCGGCCGCTGTGCGGCCTGACCGGCCGCTGTGCGGCCTGACCGGCCGCTGTGCAGCCTGACCGGCCACTGTGCAGCCTGACGTGTGACAGAACAAACTGTTGCAGCCGACCGGTAACGCGAGAGTGATGCGTTAATACCACCTCACCGCCCCCTCCGCGAGGATCGCCACTTCGAGAGGCTTCGTGACCGCCTGCGCGTGCCGGTCTGCGCCGCGATCAGTTCGCGATGCCCGCACTGTCACTGTCAACCCTCCTCCGAGAAGCACGTGGGTTACTCATCCGGCTTCGCCGGACCCCATTGATGTGCTGATTCGGGGCCGTTTCAGTGAGGCAATGAGAATTGCGTTTTTAAGGCTACCATGGGCTCTTTTCATGGAAACAATCATAAAAAAAACTATGTTACAACGTAAAAACGTTGCAGCACAGCTTTCACAATTCTGTTAGTGTGCAATATGACAATATGTTTGGATGACTGATTGCATGTCAGATCAGAGCTTGTAATAAATATGGCGTGGAAATTTGATTTAGCATGTATTTGAAAATGAACCACAGAGAAGGTGTTTGGTTGGATGAAGAAAAGCACTCCTGACATTAGTCCTCACAAAGCAGACTTGCATACAGTACATCCAACCAAACTCTGGGGTTGACTGTAGGTGCAGAACCACCTTTGCTGCCAGAAATACTGGACTGACCTAAGAAGCTCTGTATTTTTTCTGTATTTTTTGTTCTTTGGCATAATGGCAGGACAGCAAATTACCCTGGAGTCAATCAATCACTGTTCTTAAATATGACTTACAGAGAAATGGAAATGTGACTTTTTTCAATGCAAACACTTTTTATCATTAGTCGTGGTACTGGAGTGCATGCCGGCTCTGGCCCTTCCACACGAGTGCTGGGTTTCACTGATTAATAGCTATTGACTTTGTGCACAGCTAAAATCATTTTGCATTATCAACATTTAAAAAACAATGCTTCTGAAATGGATCAGCTCAGAGATACCTATGAATAATGCATGGCCACTCGCACATACACAGATTACTGCTTTCCAAGGATGACACAGAAAACACAATAATTACAATATCAAAGTCAAATCGACCCAAATCCCAGCACATATCTAGATTCATGAATTATTTAAAATGTATTATGAATTCCATTAATGGTACTTCCTCACCTAAATTAAACTGTGTGTGTGTGTGGGTGTGTGTGTGTGTGTAAGTGTGTCCTCCTGTAAACGTTTTTATCATTAATGGTAGTTCAGTAAAACAGGATGCCAATGCAATATGACGCTACCCTCTTCAGTGTATACTGTGATTGTAGAGCCATGTGTACATTTTTAGGTCACCACTGCTTTGATGGTCATCTATCTTTCTTCCTTCCTAATCAGAGAGGTTTCTGACACAGGTATCGTGTTACATGATTGTGCTGCATTGCAGTAATCTGCTTTAACTCTCAGCTGTGGGACGCACCCTCTAGTTTTACACTGAGCAGGTGAGGACCAGTCTGTATAAGCAGACGAAGGCCCTCCGCTCCACTCTGAACCCTATGGTCTGGTGTGCTGGCAGCAGTGGTCTGTAACACACATCTGTCACTTGTACAAGCTTAGCAGGCCAACAGTGTTTTGGGTTTGTTTTGTTTTAGTTTGCTTTGTTATGGTTCTTGGTTAGGCAGGGGTGGGGAATTTCAGACTGGCCTCCTGTTGCAGGGAGGCCCGGGTTCCTCCTTTTCACTCTTTTATTCATTTGGTTGCTGCTCAGCCATGCCATTCCACTGAAATTAACACTCACTGCTGTAAATAAAAACAATTAGTGCCAGTAAAAATTACATTTTTTTTACATTTATTCATTTAGCAGATGCTTTTATCCAAAGCCACGTACAAGTGAGGCAGAGTACAACACAAGCAAAAAAACCATAAGAAGTCAACAATATCAGAGGCAAACATAGCGCTTGACTTTTTTGATTCAGGTTTTTCTGCCAGGTCTCTGATTATACAGTCCATTACTGCTAAAAGTCAATTCTCTGGTTGCTGCAACCTGGATGGTCTGGGGCCACAATACTCACCACCACTACATGCAGCCAGGGGAGAAAACACAGTGGAGGAGAACAGTCATAGTTAAGTAGCCGGGGTTGTGTTAGGTTTGATGTGTACAAACATCCCTGCTGACATGTCTGCATGGGGGAGGGGCCGGGAGTCATGTGATCTGCCTCAGGAACTAATCAAAGAAAACTTGCATGCGGTGCCATGTTTCCACTTTTCAAGTTTAATTGTTTTACCCCTCATTAATGATTTCAGTTACTGTGGGAGAAATGAATTGAAATAAAATGTTTTACTGTGGCTAAAATAGACATTCAGCAATTGTTATTGTTAAGAGGAAATTCAAATGTTCAGCTAATGTTACCATTAAGAGGAAGTTTGAAAGCGCGGGTTTCATGGTGCAGCCGGACTGGTGTTCGGGAGCTGCGTCACCAGCCCTGCGTTTTCCAGCCTTCTCTCTGCCAGCCAATACACAGCCCGTCTCCAAATGCATTATTTACTGCACTGTTATATGTAAATGCTGTCCTCATTTTAGCCCTCAGCGTCCTCATTTAAATCACCAACAATTTACAGCTTTCCCCCCGGTTCTTAGTCTCTGTGCGGAGGAGAACAGGCGAAGGCGAAGGCGAGCGATGTTTCTATATTACTCTGAGAAGCGTATCTTCCCGCACCAATTTATCATTTGCTGTCAGGAGACCCTGGGTGTCGCGAAGCCCGGAGAGCCCAGTGCGAAGGGAGAGTCTGGTCTCCAGGTTTGCTTTCAAACGCTGCTCAGTATCGGCCGCTGCCACCTCTGCGTCCTTCACTCCGTTCACAGCAGGGGCGCTTACTCAGACTCCTTTGAATCTCACGGCTGGCCTCCGCATGGCTTATATGCACATGCTCGATAGCATCCGAACAAAATGGTTCTCGTTATTTCTGATTCTCTCACTGACTGCCAACGGTGCTTTGCAATTTTCCCTCGAGCCTCTCACATTTATCACGCGTGCTGCTGATCCACTGGATCGTAGAGTGGAACTTTGCGCGAGGGCAGTGAGCCACGTGCTGCTTGTGAGCGCGGTTGTTTTATTCAAATAAAAAAAAATCTCTCATTTCGAAACTCACCAGATTTGGGAAATTGAACGTAAATGGTAAAAAGCCTGGCGTGCAGCTGGAAGCAAGCGTTTCTCTGTGCAATGTGGGACTGCCGACCACAGGCGAGGCAGCGCGCCACGCAACGACACCACGGTCAACCTAAAGCTTTCCAACTGATAATTCTGAGGGTCGACACATGACTAACAAGCGATTGGCTCCCTGGATGATTTAAACCAACAGGCTGCACTGCTCAGGCATATCCGGAGCAGTCTCCGTGGTGAGGCAGAACGCAGGTGGCTCGAGGCTACGCGCGTTGTCCAAGCCAGCATTGCTCCACCACGAGACACTGTATCTGCTGTCGGGGGTCCGTGACAAAGCCGGTCCTGCAGCCCCAGCCGCGCCGATCCTCCAGCAGCGAAGCGCACTCTTTACCCCGGAGGGTCAGGTCTGTTCAGCGCGCGCTGAAAACCTGCCCCATCAGCTGGAATCACAGCGCCGGACGGCTGATCACATCACCACGCCAGTCAAAGTCAACGTGACACGTTTTAATCAGTGCTGACTAACACCGTGCTGCAGCTAAATGGTGTCAAACACGTCACCAGGAAAACTGTAGTTAGTAAAAAGCAGGGCTGGTGTTTCACAATTTGTGTGAAGTAACGTCCTTCAGTGTTTGAAGGGACGTCCACTGCTGACATCCTTTTGGCAGCACGCGGATTTTAGCATACTTTGTGCAGTCGCTCTGCTAGCGCGTGCCATGCGCACTTTTTGTTTCTGCACGCGGACTTGCTCGCTGAGGGCAAAGCGCGTCACAGGTAGATTAGTGTAACCCCCGCATGTCTGTTGACGTTGCTTGCGCCAGTGCACTCTGGGGTATGGATGCTATTTGTTCATGTGAAGCCGAGCACTCCTCATTTCGCTTTCTCTGACGTGGATATCGGAGCCAAGGGACCGGGGCTTCAGCTGCTGCCCGGGAGGGAGAAACCGCGCTAGATTCACTTCACGCAGGGAAACGGAACGGATAGCAAAGCTTAACAGAAGACAGAGCAAACTGCATTTTCCTGCAAAACGGTTAACTGCCTTTACAAGTTAATGAATATAAGTGAATAAAAAAAACGCTTCCCCTGTACGCGTAGCAGGGGTGCGCGCAGCACGAGGACGGCACGACTTTCTGAGTGAGCGAAAATGAAAAGAACCGGATTAAATTCCGCCTCGAATTTCGCTTTCTTTGTGGATGCTTGCATTTCCTAAGGAAAACTATTCTCTCTATCCTGTGCGCTTTTGATCATTTAAGAGAATTTCCCTCGCCATAGTTTATTTCCCAGTGTGTCTCAGACTAATTACGGAGCCGATTCGATCCCTTTATTCCGAGTACATATAGGAACAGTGAGGAAAATAAAGTTTTCGCCTTCAGCGGCAGCCGCCTGTTTTCCGTGCCTCTGCCCATGTAAAAGTTGGCTGTGTTGGGGATATAGGCTCCAGCCTGAGTGATCTCCCTTCCGTGGGGACGCGCTGAGCGGCGAGCGACGGAAATCCGGGCGCAGAACGGAACGCGCGCTTTTACATGTTGGAGGCAGCGCGTGTTTGTAGTTTGGAGACCCGCGTTCGCGCCTGCAGTGGAGGGGATGGTGCAGTTTATCCGCTGCGTTGCATAACGCTTCTCCTGGAATTGGCCATTGCACGGGATTGCTCCTTTACTCGACGGTGAAGTTTTCCCGAATTGTGGATTACAGCAAGGCTGCGACCCACAGACCACCACAGGAAACGATGTGGAGGTGTTCAGACTTGCATACCGTCGGAACCGCACCGGGGTGCTAACCAAGCAGCGAAGGCAATCACAATTCTATGAACGAGTACGAGTTTGGAAAGGGGCGTAATTGTTTCCAGCTGGCCGGACTGGAGTTCTCTTTGGATTTATCATGATTGTTTTGCATTTTTTCAGCGTCCTGGTTATATTAGGTGAGTGGGGCTTCTATTTATAATGAAGATAAAATCCCATATTTGTGCAACATAGACCGAGAAAATAACTCACTTTCACAAAAAGGCATCCATTCCAAAAAAAAAACCTTTTCCAAGGTCATGTGTATTTAAGCCACCGAAAGATTTCAGTCCCGTTTGACGCTGATTTATGATTAAAACAAATGTAGTAAAGTGAAGAGAACATTTTCTTGCGAGATGCCAGTGGTATAGTACAGTCACACACGTTGTGCTTCAAACTATCGGAGTACACAGCGAAGTACAGACGTAGTGGTTTAATTGTAGGTTAATACCTGGAAAACACATTTATCTACTCGTCCTTAAAGTCTGAATTTTAATCTCAAACCGCTGCTTGACGGTGTGCGTTTCACTTTTTTACGTGGACCCTAGAATAATTTGTCGGAACACGATTGTAGAAAACGCTGCTACGGAGCTCAGACGAGGCTGGAAGTGTCCATGGTGCTGAAAAGTAATACAACGTTAAGCAGAGGACGTAGGTGACGGTTTTTACTCGGCGAGGAGCCCTTTCTTAATGAGACGACAGAGACATCCTTCTTTTGGTCACATTCAATTGGGCAGGCTCACTTTTCACAGTACCAGTATTACTCAGAGGACTCCCTCTCCCGTGTCTGTTCAGGGCAGGGACCCGGGACAAGCGGCTCTCCGAAACCAACAGATTGTGACGTAGTTAGTATTCAGCTCCGCCTTGTTCTCTCACACACACACACACACACACACACACACACACACACACACACACACACACACACACACACGCGCGCGCGCGCGCACCCCTGCCTTATTTGCCCTGAAACTCACACAAAGCGAAACAGCCAACACCAACATCCGTGCACACATACACTTTCACCCATACACAAGAAAGCGCGTTCACACACACAGATTTTTTAACAGTTTCCTGGAATACATTTGCATTACATGCATTGCGATTAGCTGTTTGTTTTTCTGAATTAGTGCTGGTAAATTCTAATGTACCCCAGTGATAACTCCACGACTTACAATCTTCAACAGTTCTTTTTTCAGGCTATAGGTGGCGCTCACGCCCAGCTGGTGGTCTCTTAGGATCCAAGGAAAGGCTATGCCTGACCAATATTTGAATCAACATGATTCAAAGCCTTTTTTCATATTATATTGACTCTTTAATGACAATGATTGGTGCTGATATAAAACTCTCTCTACAGTATGCCAAGCACAAACACGGATGAATGCATGGGGTACGTTTTTATAATATTTATTAAGCATCTCCTGAAAACACTTTTGTGCCTCGTCTTCTGCCAGAACAGGAGTGGGCATTTGATTATGTAGTTTCTAATTCAGAGCATATGAATCTCAAACCGAAACACCTCTACTCACAAATCAGACTTTAACAAACATCCTCTGAATATTTACCAGCGTGTAGCCGAGTTCGGTCTCACTCTGCGCATTCCATGTGAGATTGCTTTAAGCTTTGCACTCTGTCTTGTCCTTTGCTTCTTTAGCACAGATTTCAGAACTGCAGTGGAATTCAGTATTCGAACAGACATAAAGCATCTGGTCCAGGAGCATTTCAGTAATTACGCTTGTATTTCTTCCCTGTCATTCCATATCCCCTGGAGGACATGGTCTCCATCTTGCCTGCTTTGTGAAGTCTGAGCGGAGCTTCTCAGCACACATCTCCTTCTCACAATAAGCTATGTGATGGACACAAGACTGGGGGCTGTGGTCCATCGGAATCACCGAAACCTGTTTGTGCTGCTGTACTGTTGATCAAAGCCCATCTTGGTTTGATGGTGATGAACGGCACCCTGATAGTTTGTTCAGGTCAGAATTAATGAGGCCCTCTCAGGCATGGCTGGCTCTGACCACCACATTCACAGAAAGAGGGCAGACCCTGTTCCACTCACTCACAGCTGCTCTCGAGGACCCCTCCCAAACTGGGATGCACAATTCAGGAGGATACATTTTGCCTGCCATCCCCTTGACTCCCCCCTACCAACCAACCAACCAACACAAAATGACACATGAAATAATGTAGCCTTTGTAACCTAAGCTGTCACTTCTTCTGCACCCCCAGGGAAAGCGGTACAGTCCATGGCCCCCTCCTCTGCCCTGGCGGTGGAGAGCACCCAGGGCTGGCGGGCCGCGGTGGACTGCGTGCGGGCCAGCGACCTGTGCAATCAGAACCCGCAGTGCAGCTCACGGTACCGCGTCATGCGGCAGTGTCTGGTGGGCACGGACCGCGCTGCCATGCTGGCCAACCGCGAGTGCCAGGTAGCGCTGGAGGTGCTGCAGGACAGCCCGCTGTTCGACTGCCGCTGCAAGCGCGGCATGAAGAAGGAGCCGCAGTGTCTGCAGAGCTACTGGAGCATTCACCTGGGCCTGGCTGAAGGTAGGCGGGGCGGGGCGGGGCGTGTTCACCTGGGCCTGGCCAAAGGTAGGCGGGGCGGGGCGGGGCGTGTTCACCTGGGCCTGGCTGAAGGTAGGCGGGGCGGGGCGGGGCGTGTTCACCTGGGCCTGGCCAAAGGTAGGCGGGGCGGGGCGGGGCGTGTTCACCTGGGCCTGGCCAAAGGTAGGCGGGGCGGGGTGAGGCGGGGCGGGGCGGGGCGGGGCGGGGCGGAGCAGGGCGGGGTGTGTTCACCTGGGCCTGGCCGAAGGTAGGCGGGGCGGGCCGGGGCGTGTTCACCTGGGCCTGGCCGAAGGTAGGCGGGGCGGGGTGGGGCGGGGCAGGGCGGGGCGTGTTCACCTGGGCCTGGCTGAAGGTAGGTGGGGTGTGTTCACCTGAGCCTGGCCGAAGGTAGGCGGGGCAGGGCGGGGCGTGTTCACCTGGGCCTGGCCGAAGGTAGGGGGGGTGTGTTCACCTGAGCCTGGCCGAAGGTAGGGGGGGTGTGTTCACCTGAGCCTGACCGAAGGTAGGCGGGGCGGGGCGTGTTCACCTGGGCCTGGCCAAAGGTAGGCGGGGCGGGGTGAGGTGGGCCGGGGCGGAGCAGGGCGGGGCATGTTCACCTGGGCCTGGCCGAAGGTAGGCGGGGCGGGGCGGTGCGGGGCAGGGCGGGGCGTGTTCACCTGGGCCTGGCCGAAGGTAGGAGGGGCGGGGCGGTGCGGGGCGGGGCGGGGTGTGTTCACCTGGGCCTGGCCAAAGGTAGGCGGGGCGGGGTGAGGTGGGCCGGGGCGGAGCAGGGCGGGGCATGTTCACCTGGGCCTGGCCGAAGGTAGGAGGGGCTGGGCAGAACAGTGCAGGGCGGGGCACGTTCGCTTGGGTCTGCCCGAATATAGGAAGGGTGGGGAAGGGCGATCATGTTCATCTGGACCGGGCTGAAGGTAGGGAGGAAAAGCAAGCAGGGACCGGGGGGAGCAGGGTATATGTGTGAGTGTGTGGAGGGGCATTGGGGGGGGGGGGGGGGGGGGGGGGGGGGCATGTTCACCTGGAAGTGGTTTTACTGGGGGAGCACAGTGCCAACAGGCCCTGCTGAAGTACAGCAGGATGTAACAGAGTGAAGTGGGGAGTATAGCAGGATAATGCAGAATATAGTGGAGTATAATGGCATATACCTGAGTACAGCGGAATGTGCCACAGAGGACGGAAAGGTTGAACCATGATCTGCTTTATCACTTGAGTGCAATCCTGAGGTAAACAGCCCCACAAAATGGTAGCCTGTTATTTGATGCATTTAGGCATGTGTTTGTGTACATCATTGATTTACTGTGTGATTAGTGGGGCAGGCTGATGTAGCCACAGCGACATTCAGAACTCTGATCTGCTCCATTATCTCTGGGCGGGTCCCTCTCCCCAGAGCTGCCTGTGAATAAGCTGCCTCAGCCCCTGGGAGGGTTAAGCACACATTTCAAGCTTATGGACATCAACACAATGCAGTAAGATATGTAACCATCAGCAACCACAACAAAAGACCCTGGTGATACAGCTATCAGAGAGAGAAAGAAAGAGACAGGGAGCAGGGGAGGGAGGGGGAGAGAAAGAGAGCGCGAAAAGAGAGAGACACAGTGTATGAGAGAGCAAAGAGACAGAGACAGAGAGAGAGGGAGAGAGAGAGAGGGAGGAGGGAAGAAGGGAGAAATGGGGAGAGAGAAAGCAAGGAGGACAGAGAGAGTGAGGGAGAAAGAGAGGGAGAGAGAGAGAGAGAGATGGGGAGAGAGAAAGCAAGGAGGACAGAGAGAGTGAGGGAGAAAGAGAGAGGGAGGGAGAGAGAGGGGGCTCTTATGGCTACCTCTCCTCTCAGGCTTGGCATTTCAATGAGGCATTGTGGCCGGTCTGTGCCCACTCGAGGGCCTGCTGCGCGAGGAGAATGGAAGGGGTTTGTCTTCCCAGCGAGCTGTAGATGCACAGACTGCGAGTCCCCTTCATTAGAGGTGTGTTCCCCGTGCCCGGCGGCTGAGGGCCCCTCCCCCCTCCCCCGCTGCGCCGTTCCGGCCGGCCCCGCTCTCCTGTCCTGCTTTCGGCAGCGGCGCTGTGGCGGCCGGCCCATTACCGCGCCTTCCTGCCGGCCCTTTGTTCTCCAGCCCGCTGAGCGTGTTTGCTGTGCCAACACAGAGCTTAAGCCTTCTGTCTGCAGTAGCAGCAGCTCGCGTCTGAGCGCGGGGGGGGGGGCTGGGGGTTGGGGGGGGCAGTAATTATTCCTGCTTTTGCGAGGCTCAGCCACCTCACCAAACACATTCAGAACACAGTCTGCACAAGCCACTTATGGGTGGTCTGTGTGTGTGTGTGGGTGCTGGGTTTGGGTTAACAAAAGTTTCATAAGTCCTCTAAATTAAATGCAGTAAAATGTAAAAACAGCTTTTTAAGACCTGTGTTTTGGTTTTGTTCACATTTTTGTGAAATCACAGGAGAGGATGTAACTACTGTGCACAGCCATCTGCAGTGAGGACAAGAACAGAATGTCATGCCTGAAACAGAAATTTACAGAAAATGTTTTTTCCCCTTTTCTCAGAAAACAAGTTACAACTGCTTAAAAATGTTGCTCACAGTTAAGCAAAGAAAGCTCTGTGCTGAGAGTTAAGCACAGAAAGCTGTGCTGAGGATGAAGCTGCCTGCCTGCTCAGGTCGACAGCCCTGCATGGAGCCCATTCCTGGGAGCCCCCCCCCCCCATTACTGAGGGTTACTGTGGGTTACTGAGGGTTACTGAGGGTTACACCCCATTACTGAGCTCTGCTGGGAGAGCCAGGTCTCACATTCCAGTGTTACGGGTAGCATGCCGCGCGCTGCGTGTTTGGAAAATAGACTGCAGCCAATTGGCGATTTGGCCAGGCCTGTGATCCTCCACGACCTTGTGACCGACCTCTGGTTACCTTGCACAGTCTTAATTAAACCATCAACTGGCACCTGCAGAGATCAGCTGACTGGATTTCGGCAAGGAGGGCTCTGTTCGTGGGCTTGCAATTTAACACAGAGAACGAGGGAGTTTGGAGTCTCCCACCTGCCGTAATTCTTCTGTTTTCATGTCTCACTTAGTCTCAGCTTGTTCTCATCCTGCATGCTGTTAATGCACCATCTGTGTATTCACAGGGAACATTGTCCCTTTCAGGACCTCCATTTACAATAACACAAACAGCAAATCCACAGATTAAAACACTGGTATCAGCCTTCAGATCCGGAGGGATGCTTTAATGACAGTCATACAGGCCTAAATAGTCCCTGTAGACAGATGTTTTTTCAGCATTATGGATTCACAGAAGCGGAAGAAAACACCCACTGCATTTCTGAATCTCTGCCAGCAGCGGCATTATGATTGGGAGAGAAGAGAGGGCCTGCACAGTGCGAGATCAGAGTTGGGGTTGAATGGGAATCTTGCAGGAGCCTCTGTTAGCCTGTGGGCCAGCAAATGGTCCATTAGCCCAGACCTCCCAGCAGCCTCAGGGAGCATTAACCCTCTGTAGAGCAACGTCCATCAGATCACATTACAGTCTCCTGCAGACTTTAGTCTCTGTCAGAGACGCTGACACAGAAACACCCAGCAAACGCCATGCTCATATGATGGTGTGATAACACAGTGCCAGTGAGACTGAGCTGCTGCCACAAACCTGTGCCTCCTGACCCAGGTGAGACCAGACACCATAAACCTGTGTCTCCTGACCCAGGTGAGACCAGACACCATAAACCTGTGTCTCCTAACCAGGTGACACCAGACACCACAAACCTGTGTCTCCTAACCAGGTGAGACCAGACACCACAAACCTGTGTTTCCGACCCCAGGTCCGATGGCTGCAAAGCGCATGGATAGAGCTTGACTGAGCTGTTCACTCAGCAGTAGTCTGGGTTTGACATCGTTATAAACCCATCAGCTATTATTGTTTTGTGAAAGTAAAATGCCTGATGTAGTCCAGCTCTGCTTTTCCCACCCCCTCCCCAACCCCCCCAGGCCCTCAGCCATCTCCCCTCTACTTCCTCCCCGCCCTGGGCGACTCAAATTAAGTCTTAGTTATGGCTGAAGAAGCAGCCAGGACAGAGATACTGAGTCACTCAGAAAGAAATGAACGTTAATGTCAGGAGCACAGTTTGGATTCCGCTCCAGGCTTCCTCTTCAGCTGGGAGGGAGGAGGAGAGGTAGGGCCTGCCTGCTGATCAGCAGTTTACTGTCAGTTTGATTTCTGTCACACTCAACACTGAGGCCCCTGGGAACAACACCTGAACTGCTAACATACCTCACCCTGAGCCACACGTGCTAACGGACACATTCAGCGATAAATACACTCTCCCCTAAGCGCTAACGGACACATTCAGCGATAAATACAGTATCCCCTACGCACTAACAGACACATTCAGTGCTAATACACTCTCCCCTAAGTGCTAACAGACACATTCAATGTTAATACACTCTCCCCTACGCACTAACAGACACATTCAATGCTAATACACTCTCCCCTACGCACTAACAGACACATTCAATGCTAATACACTCTCCCCTACGCACTAACAGACACATTCAATGCTAATACACTCTCCCCTAAGCGCTAACGGACACATTCAGTGCTAATACACTCTCTTTTACAGAGCATAGCAGAACATTCCCTGTTCACACTCAGTCCTGCCCTTGGTGGAATAAGATGGAGCTGAACAGAAATTACCCCATTTTAGTGAGCAGGTACCGACTCTAAGGACAGGGTGGAGTCCAGAGAGGAGACGTGAGAGCCAAAGCCTGTGTTTCACACACAGGCGAGCTCGAGCTGATGACCCGCACGCGAGTAACACTAACGCCGTCAGAAGGGACTTGCCGATTTAGCGCTGCTGTTTTCACACGGCCTCCGACCCGGATGCGAGAGAGAGAGACAGACCCAAACAGGGGGTGGGGGGTTCAGGCTCCCCCAAACACACCAGGGAAGCAGCCTCCTGCTCCTGCTGGGCCCTTCAACCTAATCTCTGCAGACGCCCTCTTCTCCAGCCATTTATTAATTCATTTATTGACTTTAACTTTGTTCACTTGCTAGCCAGTTAATGAGCTGCTGATCTGTGGCTGCCGGCCAGGTTAAGCGTCTTGCTGAAGCGCACAGCTGCAGCACTGAGCTCTGAAGGTGACCCTGCTTTCTCACCTGTGCCGGGGCAAGGAGAATTCCTGTTAGCCTCCGCACACGTCCTCACGTCCTCACGTCCTCATCCCCGGGGGCAGAGCCGAAAAGGAGCAGAACACGGCTCACAAAACAACCGCGGAGGGCCCCAAGACACCGGGCACAATTTCTTACTTCTTTAAGGCAATAATCAGGCGCGCGGTAGCCGTGGAGATGGGATGGAGAGTGACAGGAGCGATGGATACGTGCGTTTTCACCACTGCTTATTACGCGCTGTCAGGTGATATGGATGGCTGCAATTTAAAATGTAATAAAAAGCAACTGAAATTGCTGCTATTCTCCATGAGAGAAAATGTAATTTGTTTCTGCGGGACATTATCCACATCCAGAGGAATGCTCACTGTTACATGCGCGCAGGAAAAGAAAAAAAAAAGAGCAGAAAGATCTCAGGTTGCACTTTGCACATAATCATAGACTCCCAGAACCAATGCACACAGCTTGATAAAAACGATCTGGATAAAATAATCCCCCATAGCTCCAAGTAAGACTGCATAACTACTCATTTAAATGAAGAAGAAAGTGCTGAGCTCACAGATTGATTACCACCCTCCTCTCTTTACTGCTAACGGTTTCAGTTTCCCGCTCAGCTGTGGGAGTGAGACAGGGAGTCGTGCTTTTAATGTGGACAGCAGAGAGAGACATCTGTGCATTCATACATCATAAGCAATGAATGTGTTCCAATTTCAGCACGTATTACATGTACATTAAAATAATATATGTAGGCTCAGTGATACCTACACTGTGCTTTTAGCTGTGGGTAAATTCAGAAGAAATATTTATGAAAATGTATACATATATAAAAAGTTCTAAGCTTCCATAGGGATTTTCCTTAATCCTTCCCAATGCTATTATAAGTTACACTTTACTAATCCCTTTAGCGTTCCAGTCTCCTGTAAAGGCAAATGGAGCACTAAGCTCCTTCAGAAATCTCTTCATTTTTCTATCCTGCATTAGAGTCCGTTTCTTGATCCTGTAGAGTCTTTTTTTAATGCAGTCAGCACAATCCTCTGCTCTGTTGGGGTTCAGACCCTCAGAACCCCAGCGCAGAGACGCCCGACCGCCGTGGCGGACACACAGTCCCGACGCGTGAACCCTCAGCTAACCGGAGCAAAACGCAAAACGGAACGAGAGCGTCGCTCAAGGGGCTGTTTCGCCATCAGGTCGTTTCTGCCACTCACAAGCCTAATGGATCACGTTGGAGGTTCTTTAACGCATTAAATACGTTCCACTGAGGCAACACATCAAACAGATGTTTTGCTTTGGCTAATTACCTCGTTACAAACAGAGTGGCAACAGCTGTAAACCTCGCATCTCTCAGATGGGAGGAGTGCAGATGCTGCACCACAGACAGAAGAGCAGTGTTCAAACACATTAACCAGCCCAGTCAGGTCTGGGTACCAACACGACCAGTCTACCGGGATTAAACAAACACGTTTTCCCATGATGCACCACAAACACATCAATTCTGACTGATGAAGTCCACTGAAAGCAGCCCTTTCCCTGTTTCTTAGTAACCATTCCCCGACATTCTGCTACCTCTCCCCAGCCCCCCTCTGGGCAGACTGAGCCGAGACTTTAACGTTGACATGGTAAATGGTTGTTCAGAGGGGGGTTTTGATACTTGACTGATAGCCCCAGTGTTACACGCTCTGTTCTCAGGTTAGGCAGTACCTTTGCACACTCGGTCTCCCCAGACTAATACACCAATAAAGAATGTAACAGACTGCTAAGGCAAAAGGAAGATTTAGCATTTAGCTGAGATCTCTCTGGCATCTGTACCTGTGGAGATGAACAGGTCTCAAATCCCTTTAAGACCAATGCTGCAGCCTTTGCAGCTAATGGCAGTACGGAACATTGTTACTAATAAATAGAACTGGAAAACAAAACAAAAACAAGGCAATAAAATCAAGCAATGAATCGGCTCTCCTTAAGATGCATCGCGAGAGACCTCCTTCAGGGCCTACCCTGCGAACGAGAGGAACTCTCTCCACTGAGTTTGTGTCCCCGTCTCTCCAGAGGAGGAGGAAACGGAGAAGGAGCGATCCTCTCCCTGGAGTGCAGTTTCTGTGTGCTGCGCCGTAACTCCTGCCAGGCCTGGCTCTCTCCTGCCGCAGGTCAAAGGGCAACAGAACGCTGTCGCAGGAAATGAGTCCATCAGCTGCAGACTCGGCCCCGAGCTCGGCTGAGGCTGCTGGTTTCACACGTTAAAGGCCTTGGTCTCCGGCGAGCAGGACAGAGACGCGGCAGGCCATGCGATCGAGCAGGAGTTGCCACAGCGTTGCTTAACTGGCCTGCGAGTCCGAGGGAAGCGAGAGAATAATATTCATCTGAGCGACCTCCGCAGCCCAGCAGAGCTTTGACTGGGACTGTCCGTCTCATCCCTCACGCGGGTGACTGATTACGCCAAACGATAATCAGCTCGTTCCCCGGGAGATGAGGCCACCAGACAGGACCTGACTGCTGTTTTCAGGGCTGTTCATTTCTGTTAACACGCAGACAAGGAATCCAAAGGATCGTTCTACTTATTAAAGAAAATTCATCCACCGATCAAATGTAAGAGGACTTATAACAAAAGGCACAGTCACACAGAGGTTCAGAGTGCAAGTTAGGATACAGATGTGCCACGAAGTGAAAGATAAGGGCGATGAGAGGAGGCCAGAAAGCACATGACCCAGAGCGATGGTAATAAAAATAATGAGAAGTCTTTCCTTCAGGATGCACTCGAATGTGAACACACAGCTGTCCTAACACAACGCTCAGCAGCTTCTCTCTCTCTTTTTCTGCAGAAGAGGAGTTCTATGAAAACTCGCCCTATGAGCCCATGACTGTGCCCCACCCTGACGCCTTTCGACTGGCCTCCATAATCTCAGGTAAGCCCCACCCACGGAGACCGCCGCCTGTGTGGAATATTTCTGAATATCATGAAGCACATGTGCAGATAACCTCACCATAAATGGTGGCGACACCATGCTAATAAACTGCATGCTAATAAACTGCATTATACTGCATTATGAGCAGCTCCTCAGAATACATTGTATCTAAATATATCTAAATGAATCAACTATTTATGTACAATTTAAGTACTGCGTCCTCAAACAGACCTTGCTCTCAGCTGAGAACTGTCTCATTGTGGAACTGTACACATCCTGTCCCCGTACTGTCGCTGTACCTACTGTATGCACTTTTGTAAGTCGCTTTGGATAAAAGCGTCTGCTAAATAAATAAATGTAAATGTAAATGTAAAAAATATATATATCATATTGTGAATTATCAGGGCATGTGCTTACATGTAGCTATAGTATATGCAAAGCTTGTGTGCAAAGTGTTAAATATGACCATTATAACAGCAGAGTGTACTGTGACACACAAGAAGAATTTCCAGGGTGCAGGACTGAGTGCTGCTGATAATTAAGCAGGAGGGCATTGTGGGTAATCTGCACAGGGGCATTGTGGGTAATCTGCACAGGGGCATTGTGGGTAACCTGCACAGGGGCATTGTGGGTAATCTGCACAGGGGCATTGTGGGTAATCTGCGCAGGGGCTTCTGAAGTTAGTGCTTTCAGTCTGTTAACATCAGCATCTCTGAAGCATTTCATCATTTCAGAACCACCGTGCACAAGCTCAGGTATAACTACCGCTGAAATTAAAAGCCACAGACTGGAAAATTGACGAGCTGGGTGAGCTTTCAAATGCGTGCGCTGGCTCTAATTCTTCTTTTAAAATGCAGTCAGTCTGTCTGTTCGCCGCCGGCTCTGTAAACATGGCACATCGCTAAAAAAGACTGATGCCCCAAGAGGCACTAAAAACGCCACGCCCGGAGTTTTCAGTGTGCCGCGGGTTTCCAGGTGAGCGATGAGAGTGTCTGAGGAGAGTGTGAGGGATTAGAGAGGCTGTGACCAGCGCTGAAACTGCAGACACCCAGGTACCGCTGTCTGCTCTAGAAGAAGCGTCAACTTAGATACATGGCTGACCCCCTCACTTCCTTCAGAGACGCTCTGCGGCGTTAGATACGTGGCTGACCCCCTCACTTCCCTCACACAGAGACGCTCTGCGGTGTTAGATACGTGGCTGACCCCCTCACTTCCCTCACACAGAGACGCTCTGCGGTGTTAGATACGTGGCTGACCCCCTCACTTCCCTCACAGAGAGACGCTCTGCGGCGTTAGATACGTGGCTGACCCCCTCACTTCCCTCACAGAGAGACGCTCTGCGGCGTTAGGACAGACATGGATGATGCGTGTGATTGGCTGTCCTCTGGTCTCCCAGCAGGGCTGTGGAGTCAGCCTCAGATCCTGACACTCGGGTCTGTGAGACAGCAGCTCTCAGCTGCTCCACACAGCCTCACACAGAGAGTGGCTTTATATTACAGCATGTCAGAGCCATTAGACGGGTAATTTCCGCAGACTGTCATTTCCAAAGCTGCGCTTCACATGAACAATTCCAGCACCAGAGCAATATTTCCTCCGATTTGTTTTTCTCTACATCATCCCACCATAATCACTGGTCAGCTGGTGTAGATGTTGTTGTGGCTGCTTTTCCTGTGTTTGCCCCATGCGGGTTCCAGGTGAGAATTCCCGAACAGGGATTTGGTGCATGTAAACGCTCACCTGAATGAATCTGTGTGGCACGTCTTGTACCGGTGAATGAAAAAATGTGATTTTTCACCTTCACACGTCCAGAGTCCACCGAGACGTTCCTGAAAAAGGAAACTCTGAAAATATTTGGTCAGACAGGCCAGGCGTGCTGGAGCTGGAGCTGGAGTCCCCTGGGCTGCACTTTCCTAACACAGTAAAACTTTCATTGGACTCACTGACTTTGTTATATATACTTTCATATGAACCTGAGTAGCTGAATGCCTGTGCTAACAGTAAGGTTAAATGTTGCCCTTGAAGACGTGTTTTTGCTCTCATTAAGCCTTATCAATTGTCCTGCCTCACCACACCTCTGATTAATGAGATCAATAACGCAGGAGCGCAAACACCTCTGTGAAATCAAGGCCACTGATCGCTATTCAGGTGAAATCTCATCCCGCAACTTTGTCTCCATCAGCCTTTTGTCCTGATATCAAAGGCGCGGCCTTGGTTCCGCCTGTATGACGAGCAGGCTGCGAATATGACAGACTGCTTATAGCTTACCCTGTGAAAGGTCCCCATACCTCTGTATAACAGTGTGGTGCAGAGTCTTCCTTCAGAAGATCTGGGGTCAGGAGAAACAGCAGTGATGAAAGAGAATGGAGAATGTGTGGAGGATAGGGGCGAGTGGGGTGCCCTGGAGATGAACAGAGAACATTTCCGATCGATCACTGAAACCAGAGGAGGACAGTGAGCATGGACACTCTCCGGGCGCAGGGGTCAGAGCCGCCTCTGATGGCATTAAAGAGAATCTGGAATCAGGACGAAACCGTCTGCAGTTACACTGAAACAGAGCTTTGGCTTTATTTATATCCCTCCATGCCGCCAGTTTCTCTGCCCATTTCAGCTATTAGAACTGTGCTCCATTCACCACTGTCATCCATTCCTTATGTAACCAAACAGAACAATTACTGCGCCTAAAAAGTCAGCTTTCAGGCTAAAGGTGGACATTTCCAGGATGTGTCCTGGTTGATGGCAGAGGGCAAATTGATGTTTATGGGACATTTGAGGGGAGACAAATTTCCCCAGAAGCATTTCCTCATGACTGAATGATTGTAAAAATAAATATCAAATCAGTAAAAAACAAAAATCCAAAGGAAAAAAGGAAAAAAATCAAAACCCAAATATATACTTCACTTCCATTTTACGTTTCTTTCACATCTTCAAATATGACTGTTCCTCTAAGGAATTACATAACCACAGAAGATCCCAGGAGAGCTCCAGGAAACAGACTTGCAGTAATTCTGTGGATAGGTCTGTGACTGTGACTCTGTAGTAACACTGATGATGATAGGTCTGTGACTGTGACTCTGTAGTAACACTGATGGTGATAGGTCTGTGATTGTGACTCTGTAGTAACACTGATGATGATAGGTCTGTGACTGTGATTCTGTAGTAACACTGATGGTAATAGGTCTGTGACTGTGACTCTGAATAAGGATAAGATGAAGACGAAGGGTAAGGTTAAGAGTAATGTGTGACCTTGGGGGCGTGGGGAGGGTCAGCTAACGCAGCACTGGGGGTGTGATGTGTATGCTCAGCACCGCATGGCCCTTGAGTGCAGCAGGGGCGGACCAACACCCATCCACTCCTGTGCACCCCCACGCAAACAGGCACCCCCAGACGCCAGCGCCCAAAGAGAGAGCAGATCACAGCTCCCGTCCAACTCCCTTAGCTCAAATGAAACATATGTGAGAGAGTGTGAGATGCAGCGAAACAGCGTCTGTCAGGGAGATGAGGGTCTGGCCCTGATGCAGCGAAACAGCGTCTGTCAGGGAGATGAGGGTCCGGCCCTGATACACCGCTAATTGGCCTCAGCATTCGCTTACAAACAGAACGTGAATCACTGCTGGCGCGTGGGAGGAGACCCGGGGCTCGGGCCGTGTGTCCCCGGGACGGCCGTGTGCTCTGCAAGCTGGGGCACGAGCCGAGGAGGAGTCTGACAGCCAGCCCGAGGGCGAAGGCTAAAGAGCCCCTAACGAGCTTGCACGCGGGGCGAGATTCAGCCAGGACTCGGACAAACACGCTCCTGACAAACGACACCCCCGATTCCGATGGCCCGTCCCGGTTTGAACCTCACAGCCTATATAAACGCAGTCACTGTGTGTGTAACAGAGCAAAGCTCTGCATGTTCCTGTGAGTCTGGGAGACAAACATCATGCATGCAGGAGCCCAGCCGCCTTAGCACAAAACACCCATTGCATTAATCAGAAACAGCTCTGTTTCACAGGACAGACTGCGTCTGCTGTGAGGGGAACTTAGCCATATCAATAACGGAAGCAGGGCTACAACACAAAGCACACACTAGAGCCCAGAACACAACAGCCCAGTTTGTCAGAAATGACCCCTGCTCACCCCCCTTTCCTTTCCTTCCTCCTGGGCAACTTCCATATCTTACATTACATAACTCATCCATTTCCTCCGCTGCAGTATTAAGGTTAGGTGCCACACAGTGGATTTGAACCCGCATCTCAGATCCATCATGGCTATGCTCCACTGTGGCCCCAGATTCAGCCTGTTTCCTGATTATGGTCACACCGGGGAAGAGGCAGCATAGGAAATACGCTAAATGTCTGTTTAAGATTATGTCCCGTTTCCCATTTCCTTTTGGAGTTGCTGCGTTGAATGTTAACGCCAGTGTGTGCTTTGAGGGGGGGTTGGGGGGATGAAATGAAATCAGTTTAGAGGAGGTTGTCCGACACGGTGCTCACAGCTCTTTCCCCGCGCCTCGGCGTGTTCTCTCCTCCCTAATTACAGCAAACCCTGGAACGCAGCCTAATTATGTTTCAGGTAGAGGCTCCTGTCTCCTCTGCCGGGCTCGGCCATCTGTCTCAGCCTGCTTCATGCGTAAATTAACCCTGGGAGGGTTTCATTAGCCGTCCGGATCCCTCACGACTCCCCGCGCATGAATATCAGGCGCCAGCGGAGACGGCGGGAGTCTACGGGGAGCCCCTGACCTTGCAGACCCGCCTTTCAGCGGGTCTGGGGAAAACTGCAAAAACGCTTCCCGTTCCTCTCCTCGGAGGATGTATCCGTTTGCTAAATTCTCCACCTGCCCCCAACTAAAAAATGCGATTTATGAAAATGAAACGCTACAGTGAGTGCAATTACACAGCGGCATGCTCATCTGTATTCTCGCAGAGAGATCGGCAGGACTCTCAAGGGTACAGGGGGTTTTTATAAAGAGTGAGTATTCAGAAGGAGGTGTGAGATGACTTTATTTATGACTTATGCATTATTGGGCCCTTGACTGCACTGAGTCACATGCATGGAGCGTTACACTGTGTAGTTAATAGTGATCTAAATAGCCTATTTTGTAACTTCCTGTTTTTATCAAGTCCTGTGACTGCCGTGTGCCCCATGGGGGGCCTCTTTGCTACTTTCTGATCCCTCTGAGGTTCCGTAGGTGGGAATCTCTCCCTGCCCTTCAGCACCCTCAGAGCAGAAGGCGAGCTGTCCTGAGGCCCTCTCCACGCACTCAGACATTGCCAACCGATTCCACGAGAAGCCAGGCTCTGCTAAATACTTCACCAAGCTGCTTAAACTTCTGTGAAGCTGCATTAAGATGAAACCTGACACCCATTTCAGACATGTGTCAGTCACGAGCAGCTTGACTTTACAAAAGAGATTCATGAGTGTAGTTTTTAAAACAGCCAAGAACGTGAAACTCATGTCAGACCCCTGGATCTGCTGATGCGCGATGTCAGAATCTCACAGCCTTCCTGCTGATGCACCTCAGTTTGAAACGCTGAACAGGAACATGGTCAATCTCACGCACCCTGCCCCCCCCCCCCCTTCTCTGGCAGGTATGGACCCAGGGAAAGGGGGCCACTGCATGGATTCGGGGAAGCCCTGCAACCCCTGCCTGGACGCCACCAAGGCCTGCAACCTGAACGAGGCCTGCAAGCGGCAGCGGAATGACTACATCAAGGCATGCCACCGCGGCGCGGGCCAGCCGCTGCCTGCCGAGCCCTGCTACCGCAAGCGCTGCCACCGCGCCCTGCGCCAGTTCTTTGACCGCGTGCCCAGCGAGTTCAGCTACCGGCTGCTGTTCTGCACCTGCCGCCACCAGGCCTGCGCCGAACGTCGCCGGCAGACCATCGTCCCCGCCTGCGCCTTCGAGGAGAAGACCCGCCCAAACTGCCTGGAGCTACGCAGGGTCTGCCGCTCAGACCTGCTCTGCAGGTAGGCTCACCTGTCCTCTCTGTCCTCTCCCTCAGGGGAGCTGGTAAGCCAATGCCCGTGTTGGTCAGCGGTCTCTGCGGTTTTCAACACCTGTGGACAGGTGAGGTCACGCCCAGCGGGTTATCTGTGGTATTATCTGCCAGTAAGCTTGTGTGGTAAATTTGAAGCAGTATGTACTGCTGTTTCACAGCCAGAGAAGAATAGACCGTACTTTACATGTATTCTAATTTTGCAATTACACAGACTGCAGTTATACTGTAAAGCATACACCAGCAGGGCCCCAGCAGGGAATCCAACCAGCAGAATCTCACCAAAATCACACTTCCAGACTGTAGATTTACTGTAAATCACAGACCTGCCTCTGTATCTCTGCCGGGAGATTCCTGCTGCATCAGGAGGAAACAGTCAGAGTGAGGAGGCTGCCTGCCTGATTGGGAAGCTGGTGTTTCATGAGGCCGAGCGTTACTCCGGCTTCACATCACAGCATTCCCGTGTCCTTCAGCGACACACCTGCCTCTCAGTAACCCGCGTCTTCATCACAGCCGAGCAGAGAGAAACGCAGGCAAACGCCCGGAGATAATTGGCTTGTAAGTGTTATTGTGCCAGAGTACTTCAAATACCTAAAGTGAGTATGTTCAGCTGTGTCGCCAGCCAATAATTGGACATTACTTCTTGAGGCAGTTTGTGAAGATACAGAGGAATATTTTTTCCTGTTGGCACACTCCTAAAGAGGGATTCCTCAGCCGAACAGCGTGCAGCTGAACTCCTGGAGTGGGTTTACACACCGAGCGGAGCTGGGTGTGTATGAGAGAGCGCATGCACCTGGTCTTCGATTACGTATAGTAATCGAGTGTATAAAGCAGTTCTCCACCCTGTCAGGAGCTTTCTTCCTCAGCTCCCTCCTGACAGCTCTTTGCTTCTGGCCTCTGGCATCCTTGGAGACGCTCTGAGCCTCGCCAGCTCCTCCCCCCGGACTCTGCTGTCTGTGCTGATCTGAACCCTCAGTGAACCCATCAAGACTTTCAGTGCAAGCACTGCTCCGCTCAGCCTCCTACCCAATCACAGAGCCCAGGCTTAGCCCCCTACCCAATCACAGAGCCCAGGCTTAGCCCCCTAACCAATCACAGAGCCCAGGATTAGCCCCCTAACCAATCACAGAGCCCAGGAGGACAGGAGGACCTGTCCTGTGTGTGCGTGTGTGAGAGTGTGTGTCTGTGCGAGAGTGTGTGTGTGTGTGTGTGTATACGCGTGTGTGTGCGTGTGTGTGTGTGTGTATGCGTGTGTGTGTGTGCGTGTGCGTGTGCGTGTGAGTGTGTGCGTGTGCGTGTGCGTGTGAGTGTGTGCGTGTGCGAGTGTGTGCGTGTGCGTGTGCGTGTGCGAGTACGCGTGTGTGTGCGTGTATGCGTGTGAGTGTGTGCGTGTGTGCGTGTGAGTGTGCGCGTGTGCGTGTGCGTGTGCGTGTGAGTGTGTGGTGTGAGTGTGTGTGAGTGTGTGCGTGTGTGAGAGTACGTGTGTGCGTGTGAGTGTGTGTGTATGCGTGTGTGTGAGTACGTGTGCGCGTGTGAGTGTGTGCGTGTGCGTGTATGTGTGTGAAGGAGATGCGTGCACCGGCCGTTGTGTGGTTCATCATTAGGAGGCTGCACCGCAGAGGCCCTCCCTCCTCTGGAATGATGAGAGAGAACATGCGTCTCTGATCTCACTCCCTTGTGTGCAGTGGTGCTGCATGCGAGGCATTTTTTGCCGGTCATGAAAAAGATGTTGGAATTGGATTCCCTGTTTGCTGTGGTTGTAATGAGCACAGAGAGTGATTGACAGCTCCATTAACAGCCTGGTATGCAGCGACTGCGGTCAGCAGCTTCAGCGTAAGAGGTGCTGTCAAACACACACGACTCACACACACACACACACACACACACACACACACACACACACACACACACACTCACACATACACTGACACACACTTACACCACACACTCGCGCGCACACACGCACACACACACACTCGCATACTCGCACACACACACTCACACACACTCACACCACACACACACTCACACCACACACACACTCGCATACTCGCACACACTCGCATACTCGCACACACACACTCACACACTCACACCACACACACACCACACACACACACTCACACCACACACACACTCACACACACTCTCACACACACTCTCACACACACACACACACTCTCTCACACACACACACACACACACACACACACACACACACACACACACACTCTCACACACACACACACTCTCACACACACACACACACACACACTCACACAGGCTTTTGATCGCTCCATGGTGAGAATATAATTGCAGCTGTCAGACTGCAGGTGCTGTGATTGAGCAGGACAGACAGACAGGGGGCCGCAGCAGATGGCGATTCTTTGTTCTCTGTGCGCGGTTCTCTGTGCGCGGTTCGCTGTGGGCGGTTCGCTGTGGGCGGTTCTCTGTGTGTGGTTCTCTGTGTGCGGTTCTCTGTGTGCGGTTCGCTGTGCGCGGTTCTGCAGACAGCAGAGCTGGGACAGCAGGATCTGCAGACTCAGACAGACAGGGCCTTCCTGACCTGCCTCACAGACACAACATCTCTCTGAGTCAGAATACCCAGCACAGCTCCAAAACTAACAGGAGGAGCTTTTAAATAATGGCCCCCTCCCATTCTCTGGGACGTTCAGAGAAAGACTCCCCTCCAGCGAAGCCCTGCACACTCTGGTTTGTGTGGTAGCGCAGGTGTGAGGGATCTGGATTTCTGACCAGAGGGTTGCATGGTTAAACCGGGTTAAATCAGGGAACAATCCAGCAGAGATGTGTTCGCTTCTGAGTGTTTTAGGCCTCGGCACTGTCCACCCTCACCCCACAGATCGCTGTTCTGCTGGTGTTTCTCTGTATCCATGTGGACTCACAGATCGCTGTTCTGCTGGTGTTTCTCTGTATCCATGTGGACTCTCAGATCGCTGTTCTGTTGTTGCGTTTGCCTTTATCTGTGTGCAGGTCAAGACTCGCTGATTTCCACATGAACTGCCAGTCCACCCCCTACACCATCACCAGCTGTCCCAACGACAACTACCACGCCTGCCTGACCTCCTACGTCGGCCTCATTGGTACGTTCAGAAGGGGATTTACTTTCTCCCGTTAATGAGTTAGCTTTTATTCAGAGGTATGTGCTTCACAGTGCACAGCCGCAATGGATCTGATTAGATTCACACACTCTGAAAGCACACTGTCTCTAAGTGAGAGAGAAGCCCTTCACTGGCCTCTCCAGGGCTGCAGATGTGTGAGCTCTCCCTCAGAGAGGATGAGGAAGTGCTGTAACGAGCGCTTCACAGCAGCGTAAGAGTGAGCTCCTCGGGACCTGCGCTGATCTCTGCTGTGGGGTCCCCTCGACACCCCTCTCCCTCCTCTCTCCCCACACAGGAACCGATGTGACCCCAAACTACGTTGACGCCAGCTACACCAACATCAGCATCTCCCTGTGGTGCAGCTGTCGCGGGAGCGGGAACCATGAGGAGGAGTGTGAGGCCTTCCTGAGAGACTTCAAGGACAACAGCTGTCTGAGTGAGTGTGGAGACCGCCCCCTACTGGCCAGTGCTAGTCACTCCCTCATCACTTTACACACTGCTGTCCCCTACAGGCCAGCACCAGTCACTGCTTCATCACTATACACACTACTGACCCCTACTAACCCAGAGACGCCAACATGCTACAGGCACATTCTGCCCTTCGCAACTGATCCTGGATCAGAATCAACTTTAAATGGTAGCATTTAGACATGTAGGTGGTAGAGCTGATCTTAGACCTGCAAAGGGACAGGCTCAGGACATTTATCGGTTTAAATGTAAGTTTTTAGGTGCACCTGTCTCAGGCTCATGGGCTTTCACAGGTGTGGTGAGAGGTTTCTCTTTTGCCACGTATCCTTGCAGGAAACGCGATCCAGGCCTTCGGTTACGGGCCCGACGCCCTTCCCAAAGTCACGCCCCCACCAGCGGCTCCCACCACAAGCGCAGGCCTCGTGCCAGTGAGTGTCTCCAAGCAACCGCTCAGCTCCAATGAGGTGAAGCCGGGTGGTGATGCCTGTGTCCTCTCCACCTGTGCCAGCCTGAAGGTAAGCCTCTGTTATACTGCTTTTATACACCTCTTATACCTGTTATACCCATGTTATAACATATGTCATACAGCGGTTATACATCTATTATACCTCTCTTATATGACAAGCAGACAAAGCCAGCACTCACAATGCCTGGATTATTATATTTAAGATTTCTGTGAAGAAAGGTCTCACTATTATGCATGCATGTTTTGGGAAAAAATATGTGGATGGACAGATTTCAGATGCTGATTAAATGTTTCAGGGGTCACCTGGACTCGCTGAGCACCGGTCTGACCATGATTACATAAGCACCACATCACCTCTGTAATCAGAGGAGGGCAGACAGAGGACAGAGAGTGAGTGACACTGATGAGTCTCAGCCTTGGAGAAAATCACACAAGAAAAACTCAAAAAGGAACCAACGTGCACTTATCACTGTACCCCTGGGGCACTCCCAGGTGTCATTTCACTGTAGACACTCCTCGCAACCTGCAATCAGTCTAGCAGTGAGTGCAACACCGCGAGTCATAGCACCTCAAGGAGTCTGAGCACCTGGAGGAGTCATAGTCTCTCATCCAAATCTGGGTATTCACATGTACCATCCCCGTGCTTGCTTCTGAAACATGCATAGCACTGCGTTCAAAATATCCGTTTCCTTAAGATAAATACAAATAAATGTTCTCTCCCTCTTTCTCTCATTATACACACAAATACAAATACATATGTGTGCATGATTGTGTGTGTGTGTGTGCGCGCGTGTGTATGTATGTGTTTGTGTGTGTCTGTGCGTGTATGTGCATGTTTGTGCATGTGTGTGCATGTGCGTGCTCATATGTGTGTGTGTGTGTGCGTGAGCATGTGTGTATGTATGTGTGTGCATGCGTGTGGTGTGTTCATGCGTGTGTGTACATTGTGATGCAGCTCATTACCAAGTCCATGGTAATCAGCGGGTGTGAATTATTTATGGTCTGCACTCGCGTGTGTGCTGTGGAACATTAGAGGCCTGCAGTCATTCCAAACAGATTCCCCAGGCCGCATGTGAGGCAGGCAGGGAATTGCGGCCTCTTTCCTTCAGCCCTTACAGCCTTAGATAAAACAATAATCACTATTCCATAAAACACAGTGTACAGTCATGCAATATTCAGAAAGATCATCGCACACAACAACTGATGCTGTTCTTGGAAAAAATAAACATGCGTAACTGGAACTTGAAATCTTTCATTTTATGGGAAAATCAAGAAGGCCCTGAAAATGCATCCCAAGGAAGGTTCATAGTTGGGCCCCTTAAAATACACTGTCAGTTGTGTCATGGTTTTATGTTTTATGTTTTCAAGACGAAAGGATGTGTTCCTTTACCAGAAATATCCAAACCATCCCATGTTGTGCTTAACTGCACCTCAAAAGATGAAGCGATGCCCTGATTCCTGAAGATGAATTTGTTATTGAGAAAGGGCGGTTTGCTCATCAGAGCTGGAGGGCTGTCCCTCTCACGCAGTCACTGCAGACATTAAAAAGAAGGAGTGCTTTCTCCTTGATGGGTACGGTATGCGGTGATCACGCAGGTTGATGAATGCTGAAAGAAACCCGCTGTGCATTGTGCCGCGCATCGCAATGCGGTCACGCACACACGGCCCTGAATGCGAGCGTCGCAGGTCATGCGCTCCTCCCGCTCTTTCAGAGAGACGCCGCCGCTCTGAGAACGCAAAGCCCTTTACCCCCCCGTGATTCCTGCATGCTAATGGCCGTCTCCTAACAGGCTTTTGTCTCTGTGATTTATGCAGGAGACTGGCTCAAAGTGCAATTCCGCCTCTGGCTCCGTGTGTGAAGACACGGTAAGCAATGAGGAATGCCATTCATACAAACACAGTCCAATCATACAAGCACCAATCACTGCACACAGCGCTCATCATTCACCAATCACTGCACACAGCGCTCATCAAGCACCAATCACTGCACACAGCGCTCATCAAGCACCAATCACTGCACACAGCGCTCATCAAGCACCAATCACTGCACACAGCGCTCATCAAGCACCAATCACTGCACACAGCGCTCATCATTCACCAATCACTGCACACAGCGCTCATCAAGCACCAATCACTGCACACAGCGCTCATCAAGCACCAATCACTGCACACAGCGCTCATCATTCACCAATCACTGCACACAGCGCTCATCATTCACCAATCACTGCACACAGCGCTCATCATTCACCAATCACTGCACACAGCGCTCATCAAGCACCAATCACTGCACACAGCGTTCATTAGCAGCTCCACTTATAATAGCAGTCTTTGAGTCCTGTTCTTTGGCTAATTCAGCCTGAACAGCTGCAAATGACGACTGTGACGTTCAGGTATAGGTATAGCTACAGGTGTAAGCCTAAATACAGATGTAGGTGAAGATGCAGGCTTAGGTGTAGATACAGGTGCAGATATAGATGCAGATACATATAGGTACAGGTATAAATACAGGTGTAGCTGTATATGTAGGGACATGCACGGATGTATGTCTTACAGGAATCCACTGGCTGGGAAGCATGTGATTCTGTTGAAGGGCATCGCTGTTAACAGAAATCCTGTTAAGGATTCCCATCCCATGAGCCAGACTGCCACGAGAACTGGCTGCAGACGGTTTCCTCAGAACACCTGGGTCAGCAGCCTGACACACTACATGCGTGTCCATGTACCGGCTCACATGCACCTCACACACGCATGTACCGGCCCACATGCACCTCACACACGCATGTACCGGCTCACATGCACCTCACACACGCATGTACCGGCTCACATGCACCTCACACATGCATGTAAACGCAGCTCCACCACAGGATGTCTTCCCTGGGGGCTCTGCTGTGGGTCATTTCTCTCACCTCTCTCTGTCTGCTTCCCACACAGACACTACTGAGGCCCAACATGGAGAGCTCAGAGTCCCGGGGGTCCCCTAAAATGGAGGACGAGGAGGAGGAGCACTCGTCCGGCACCCACCTCTGTTTCCGAGCAGCTATGGTGTTCACGTCCAGCCTGATGGTCAAGCTGGCCCTGTAAAACCTGCCATGTTCCCAGGACTGATCGCCGGGCAGGGGGGAAATATTCTAAAAATGTAGTCATTTTCAGGAGCCGTGATATCACTCTCCCGCTTTCGGTCTCCAACGCTGATAAAGACAAAAAAAAAAAAAAAAAAAAAAAACTCGGACAACAACAACACATGGAACATATCTATCAAAGCCATCTTTAGCAAAGCTGCAGCTGTGGACGAGAGAGAGAGAGAGAGAGAGAGAGAGAGAGAGAGTGAGAGAGGGGGAGAGAGAGAGAGAGAGAGAGAGAGAGAGGGAGAGAGGGGGAGAGAGAGAGAGAGAGAGAGAGAGGGAGAGAGGGAGAGAGGGAGAGAGAGAGAGGGAGTGAGAGAGGGAGAGGGAGAGAGGGAGAGAGAGAGGGAGAGGGAGAGAGAGAGAGGGAGTATGAGGGCTCTGGATTATGCTGACTCCATAAGCGGAGACGTACACGAAAGATTGGAAAGGACTTCCATTGGCCTCCTTCCTGACTGCATGGATGAGCAGTCCCTCCTACCCCAGGCTGAGGAAGTCCTACTCCCGTCTCCTCAAAGGAGAGCCCGCTGGGGCAGGAAAAGAGACAGGCTGTTCTACCGGCTCCTTCCCTAACACACACACCTGCCCTGGCAGATTCATCTGCTTACAACCACGCAAGCCACTCTTCACCTGCAACACTTCTGTGGAGTTCACGCTTCAAAGCGACCACTCTCTCTTCAGAAATCCATGCTGACATTTCTTTTCTTCTCTGTTCTTTGACTTTTTCTACCTGTAAAACAGACGATTCTAAACGGATAAGGACTGCTTTTTTTAGTGTTCAAAGTACAAATCTTTATTTGACTGCAGTGTATAGAGTGTATAAGGACTGTGACTCCATGAGCACAATGTGGGACTTTGTGTGTTTTTTTACCCTACCTCTCTAGTTGATAAATTCAAAAAACAACAAAAAAGAAAAACAGGTCAAAAGAAAACCACATCTTTAAGAGAGTAAAACACTGGAAATGTGTCCAGGCTGGAGAGGAACGGGGTGTGACTCGCTCTCAGTGTGTGCAATCTCATCTGTGAGCATAAACAGGCAGCATCTCCCTCTCAAATGTACAGCGCTGACCTCTTACGCACTTCGGAAAAACGGGGACTCGTGAAAAGTACAGGAGTGGAGCGAGGCCCCCCCGGACAGGAGCAGGGGTGGAGCGAGGCCCCCCCGGACAGAAGTAGGGGTGGAGCAAGGCCCCCCCGGACAGAAGCAGGGGTGGAGCGAGGCCCCCCCCGGACAGGAAACGGACAGTGTCAGTAACGCTGGGCTCACGCCGTTACTGTGTGACTGTTCCTGCAAACACAGGCTTCAAAGGAAATGTTCTCCTCTGTGCTGAGAGCAGAGAGCTTCACTCACGCAGAGAGTAGATGTATTGATGTATTTTACAGTGTACAATCTATCACGTGGCCTTACTTTATGACCCTTTCCTTGTTCCTTTTCTCCTCTGAAACAGCACCGTGCCCATCTGGTTTCAAACAGAACCTCAACATGGTGGTGCAGAGGTTTCCTTCTCATCTGGTGCAACTTTGAGTAATTTTTTTTTTTTAAATTTGAACTCACTAGTATTAACATTCCAAAGCTGAGAGGAAAAAACTGAAAAACAGGTCCAGATCATACTGCAACGTCTTTTGTCATTAGTCTTAAGTAGTACACTTAAGCAAATATTTTACATTTATTTCATTTCCGCACTTGAAGTTGAGGGCAGTGGCTCCGGCAGCAGGGCACTCGTCTTGAGGGCAGGCTGGGCTGTGTGGCTCGGGTTCGAATCCAGCCATGTAATCCGTCAACAGCAACCATGAGACCACAGTGGTGGAATGAAATGGCTTTGTTCTGCCAGGACAGGGGTGAGTAGGTCTGGATTGCTTATATCACTGCTCTCAGACACCCTGTAATTTGCCAGTCACCCGCGAGTTCCTCCTATGACATCAGCAGAGGAGCAGCTATCCTCCAATGGGTGCCTGCTTCACTGTGGTGTGGTGTGTGACTCGCAGTATGAAAGACAGCCATTGGCTGTGTGAGTGTACTGCAGGATTCTGGGTGAGAACAGAGGCTGTTGCGGCAGGATGAGCTTTATGTACAACAGAGGTGAATAAAGGAAAAAAGTACAGAAACATTCAGGACAAATCACTTTGCGGCTGGATCTAGGACACTTTGCATTAAAATGTTCTAAAAAAAAGGAAGTGGGTTGAGTAACATACTTGTTACATACCTTGTTAGTGGACTAGCTGAATTTCAGTGTCTGACCTTTTGCTCAAATACATCTGCTCCTTGTTTATGTGATTGAATAAAGTTAAATAAATGAAACAGTAAGGTTATTATCCATATGATTTATCTACACACACTACTCATGCATTTATTATTGAATTACCTCGTCCTTGGAGTGACTTGCCCCAGGAGATACATATGGAAATTGCTCTACAAATTATTACATAAACAGTACTGCATGCCAACGCATTTACAGCAAATGGGGAAATATTACTCCATTATTAAGGAACTTAATTCTAATAAGGCAATCGTGTAAGTTCTCCATACATTTATATACTTTCCTGCAGCTAGCAGAGACACAGAGCAAGGCTAAGATTAATGATGTTATAAAGAGCACTGCAGACTCTCTCGCTCTCTCTCTGTCCTCTTGTTCCCCTTCCCAGTATCCACACACAGATGAATTCTCTCTCATCCTCTTTATTTCAATCTTCCTCCTCCACTTCTCCCTTTTCCCACCTCCTCTCTCCTTCCTCCTCCTCTCTGTCTTCTCTTTCCTTCCCAATGCCGATTCTACCATGATGTTTTTCTAATGGAACCTCAGTTAAAGTCTGAATGTTACTCTGAATGTACAGGAAAGTGTTCTGACCAATGAAATGCTGAGTAATGACTAAGTCACATGTTGCATCCGCATGCCATTCAAGGTTTCAGAGCTTGTGTGCAGTCCCTCCACTCTCTCCTTTAGAGGAGACCTGTGACTCAGAGATATTAGACATGTTAAAGAAAGGATAGTCAGTTACCTGGGGAAGAGACACATGAACCAGAACAATTATTACACTGCAGGAAAGGCAGTACACGTGTGTGTGTGTGTGTGTGTGTATTTATTTAGAATAAATATGCATTTTCACATCACAAAGCCATGCTTTGAAACTTTTCTTTCAGAACAGTCAGGCTAAATTTGGGAGCTGTGTATTAAACAGACAATCTATCTTTATAATAAAGAAAGAAAATTATGGAAAAACCCTAAAAAGGCACAGATGATGTGAATTTGTGTGTCAGCTCTCTGACTGCAGGCGTAATCATGGCTCCTCCCAGCTACGCTCACTCACCCTGGCTGCTGTCACAGAAGCAAGCAGGCAAAAGCGACCCCGCCCCCTTCCCACCGCTCCCCACCCTTGACAAATCTTCACCTCATCTTCACTTACAAAGAGACACTTGTGCCAAGAACAAGCAGATAAATTTACCAGCATCCTAAAGCACGGTGGAGACCTGCCTCTGTGAGGATGTGTGCCAGGATTTCAGGCAGTGAGCTGGAGGCTCCGCTGTGTTGGCGGGGGTCAGCGCAGATTTAAACCTGTGCTGGAATTAGCGCACAGCAAGAGCGCTGTAACCGTGCAGCTGCCATGTACCTGCAGGCTGTGGGAGACATGCGCAAGTCCTGAAGGCAGAGGGGTGTACTTCCTGTTCCTCTGAGGGCAGACCGGGGGGGCGTGGGAGGGAACAGGTCCAGGGTAAATGTCACCCTCACAGGAAGAAGCATTTTCTTTTCTCAAATAGAAAGTTATTAATGTGCAGATGTCCTTAACAGGATTCTTACAGGAAGCAGAGTGTTGAACACCACGATGGCAGATGTGCTCTGTAGGTAAAAATTAGGTGGGCCTAACGCCCCCATTCCTCAGTGAACTTTCTAACAGTTCTATACTCTTTATAATAAATAAGTTTACATTTTCTCATGTTGGGTTCGTGTTCATTACACAAACATTGTTAACTGTTGGTCGTGAGGCCAAAGCTTTGTGTCTTCTTACAGTGTGGACACATTAAGACACGTGTGAACCTAACAGTGTCTCATGTTCAGAAGGAATGCAGGGTTTTTCTCTCTAGGTTTTTCTAGGTATAAAATACAGCAGTGCTTGTGAAGAAATAAAAAAATAGAGAAATCAATATCTGCTGTGTTTTCTTCTTGCTGATAATAAAGAGCCTCTTTGGAATGAAATCTCTGGCTTTTCATCTCAGGGTCAACTGTGATGTATCCTGCAACATTAAAGAGCACCATTCATGCCCCAGGGACCCACGGATAACAAAAATCAAACACACTAATGGCCTGGTACCACGGCAGAGTGAGTGTATTCACTTAGGAGATGCATTCTGTGCAGCACGAAGAGGATGCAGGACAAAACCCGTGCAGTGAAAGAGGAAACAATGTGGTCATTCAGACTGACAGGCGCAGTGAAGGTCTCCAGCACCTTCCTGACCAACACAACAGCTGGCCTTGTAAAGTCAAACATTCGGCTGCAAGTGTGAGACACACCACGCTCCCTCCCCAGACTAACGGAGAGGAGTGTTAGCACTCCTGCATGTCCCCTGCAGCCTGTCAGCCACGTCCCCCCCCCTCCCCCAGGTCTCAGCGCAGCCCCCCCCAAGCCTCTGTTCTGTCAGGTGCATGTAATGCGACTGGGTCAGAGCATGCTCCTCCCCCCCAGGTCATGTGATGGGGTCAGAGCGATTTAAAAAAGAAAAACTGCGATTTTATGCTTGCGGTGCAGTAGCAGTGCAACAGGCTAGCTGTGTGCAGGACCCGGGGGAGAAGAGTGCGCTCTGACCCCATCGCATGACCCGGGGGGTCTGACCCCATCGCATGACCCGGGGGGTCTGATCCCATCGCATGACCCGGGGGGTGAGGAGCTCTTCTCCCCCGGGTCCTGCACACAGCTAGCCTGTTGCACTGCTACTGCACCGCAAGCATAAAATCACAGCTTCTCTTTTTTAAATCTTAATGTGTGTAAATATTTTGTGAAAAGCTGAAGAGTGTAATTTACTGTCAGTTTCACTCCCCAGATAAAAACATCAAATAAACATAAAAATGTAACAAGCAGTAGCTACATTAGGAGTAGCAGTGTGGAGCTCTCTGCTCTCCCCAAGACTGCACCTGTGTGAAATGCAGATCTAACAGTGTGAGAATCACAGCGGGCAAAACTACACCAATAGAAAACTACTGTAAACATCCAGATCACAAAAAAGACTGGAAAGTCACTTGAGTCCTCACATTAGCAGGATGGTTATCACTGGTCTGTTATAACTGAACTTATGGAAGCAGCCAACCAACAGCATATCCAGTAACGTTATACATTTTAATAACCTGCGTTGCTGGTTTTCCCCCCACCACTGATACATAAATGTGCTCTTAAGCAGGAGACCGGCATTGCTCAGTAGGAACAGCATCAGGGTACAATACATAGTGTTGCTATGATACGCTCCTCTCAATACTGCCCATAGCAGCTATCTATAACAATAATGCTCCATTGATACGGGATACTTCCCAGACACCTACAGCAGACTGTCCTGGGCTGTGTAAGGGAGTACAGTGTTTATTATAAGGCTCAGAAATGTAGGAGTTAGAGAGTTAGTCCTGCAGTAAGCCTTCTGCTGTGTATGCGATAGACAGACAGAGGAACAGGCATGACTTTACATATAGCAAAACATTCCACAGTCTGATAAGCGCTGTGATTGGTAGCGGTTCTCAGCCAATCGGGACAGCTTTCAGAAGCAAGAAGATGAGATAATTATGATGTCACAGCAGGTTGGGAAATCTAATTGAAAGAGACAGCAAAGAGGGAATGAAAGAAGGCAAACAGATCAGTCACAGGTGAGGTGGTTTTATTTGGAGGGAGGGGTTGCACTGACTGATTGCAGGAAAATGACTGCCTGAATACCTGACTGCTGGCAGGTGCCCGGCACACTGCGCACTCCGCAGCAGGGGAGCACCGTCTTTCATGTTGTGAAATAATTAAAAGCCTCGACTTGAACTGCTACCTGTGAGGCTCAGTGAATTCCCACAAGCCCCCTGAATAATGACGGCAGAACAGAGAACTATCCGCTCTCTTCCCAGCCGCAGACAGAGAGCAGAGAAAGACTGAAAGAGACGGCCATATGAGCAAGATAAGAGCAGGTGTCTGCTCTCCTGCAGCGATACTCGCAGGGTTCTGCAAGGGGTACCAGCACACGTCAATCTCCAGCTGTTTTTTTTTTAACCATAAACTCCTCAGCTGCTGTGAATGTATTCGGGAACATGAAGCCCAGTGCAGTGAATAGCCAGTACTGGTACACAAGAGAGGGAAATTAACGGTGGATTCCTGACAGGTAAAGCAGGTCGAGCTGGCTGCCGAGGGGTCTGTGCGGGGAGAGGAGCCGTGCACCTTTCCCAGGGAGTCAGATTCCTACCTGTTGCTAATGGAACTGTACAATCGCCAGGCAACCATCACATGGGGACTAAACCAAGGACAAAACAATGCCACTCCACAGTAAAACATCCAGCGGGAGATGCACTTTACACCAATTACTCTCTAATGAGGAAAAATCACAGGTAAGCGTCAATGCCAGCCACTGAGAATGAGCGAGAGAGCGAGGCAGCGGCATTTCCCAGAAATCTCTGAGTGATTATGCTGCGCGTGCCAGATGTCCAATGGCATGGGACGGAGTCGTTTTGATTCGTTTTTGCTTCACAGACATAAATGCAATACTAATATGAAACAGAAATGCAAAATGAGCCCTTGAATTGCACTGGGGTTTGTTTTTCTAAACACAGAATACATCTACTGTGGAAATAGCAGGGGGTATTCTGCAATGCACCCTGGGATTGCTCAATAACATGCAGAGTTTGCACTGAATCAGCGCAAAGGTTCTCTAAAGATACTGGTGCTGATTATTTAAAAGACGCATCGCATCTCTCTGAAGACGTGAAATGATTCTGATTACTGCATGAGCCAGAAACAGCAGTCCAACAGTTATTATCATCATTATTATTATTATTGTTATTAATAGTTTAATTATTAGTTATTTAATTATTATTATTATTATTAATATTGAGTCGTGATCCATTTTAATGCACTCACTGTGGCTGCCTCATTAACGATAAGAAAGATGAGCAGATAACAGGGAGATGGTTAACGGCACTCCGACAGCCAGCCACCCGAACCAGCGCATGGCAACAGCCACCTCACTTCCTGTCGGGGCTCGGCTAATCCCAGGAGGGCTTCCTGTCGGCTAATCCCAGGGGGGCTGGGGCCTCTCCATGGCGCCAAACGCAGGTCCTTCTGAAAGGAGCCCAGCGGTGTCGGGGGGTCGAGGCCCTGGGTCTGGTGTTGAGCGCAGCGTGAGGTACGCGCTCAGCCCGGGGTAAAAAAAGCGCCAGCATGAGTCACGCTACACTCCGAGCTCACAGCTGTGACTCACATTACGCACTAGCAATCGCACCTAAATGTCAAACACATTAAGCACACATTAGGCCATCACACATGCCTAAACATACCCGATACGGCCAACCAGACGTCTTCCCTCAGTTTTATTTAGCAAAGAGCCACCCGAGGCGGTCATGCAGGAGGAGGAACACACCCCAGGAGGGGTCTGGTTTTTCAGCTCCAAATTAAAGCACAGTGTTTCACCCGCCTCAGCAGCCAGAAACGCTCCCCCTGCTAACTCACCGAGGAGGAGGCAGCCTCGCACCTCCTGGGCCCAAGCCAGCCGCATCCCCTTTGCAAAATATGGATTAGGCTCCATATGCTGAGCTGTGGATCAGAGAACCGACCCCCTGCAGAGCAGCCTGGCCGCAGAGAGAGGCGAGAGGCATCTACCTGCCGTGCTGCAAACAAATGGTGGTTTAAAAGAGACTGCATGCGCTCTTTGACCAGACGTCAGGATGTTCAGAATGTTGGAACTGATGTTGGACTTGGCGCTGTGTCAACCTCAGTTTAATCGTTTGCATCTTTACAGATGCTAAATAAAACCACCTGGTGAGAAAATGCCAGATTGCTTACTGGGAAGCTCCAGAGAGCTGCGATGATCATGTCTGCTCGGCTCTGCAGCCAAAGTGTGGTAATGAAACAGAGCCAGGGGGAGCAGAGCTCCAGCAATGAGCTCGACTGCAGGGATGCGAGGCAAACTTCACTGTAGGAACAGTGAGAAGGACAGCTCTGTCGCTCTGAGTCCGAGTCCTGCCTCCTCCTCCTGCCATGTCTGATTTCTACAGAGTATTACTTACATGTAGAGTTCTTACAAAATTCACCTGCTGAAAATCAAAGTTACCAATGGTACGCACACACACGCATACACACACACACGCACACACAGGCACACACACACACACACACACACACACAGGCATGCACACACACAGGCATGCACACATGCACACGCACAGACACGCACGCACGCACGCACACACAGGCGCGCACACACACACACACACAGGCATGCACACACACACACGCACGGACGCACGCACGCACAGACACACGCACACATACGCACACACACACACACACACGCACACGCACACATACACACACACACGCACACGCACACACACACATACTCTCTCACAAACACACACACACACACACACACACACAGGCATGCACACACACACACACACACACACACACACACAGCCTGTCAGCCCTAGCACAGCTGGTTCTGTTAGCGAGTGAATGTTTTAAGTCCCAACACAAGCGTGACACTCACTGTGCAAGCATCTCTCGGTCAGCGTAATGCACCCATATGTCCAATGAATTAAATATCATTTCAGTTAAAAGGTTCTAACGGCAGAGACTCCAACTGCACAAGACTTTCCTTCCAAGTTAAATTGTATGGATTGTTGCAGGGATCGTTTCCATGGTGAAACTCATTTTTCAGACTCCAGACTATACTTCAATAATAAAACATTATATATACTATATTATAATAAAACAGCATTTAGCAGGTAGACCCTGAGAACAGTCAGGTTTCGGGAGAGTGCATTACAGGTTTCAGACTGCTTTAGCTGGGCAGCCTGGCAGCTAGAGATATAAGCTTCCATCTACATCTGTTTCTGAGTTTGTGTTACTGACTGTTTCATCGGCCAGCACAGACAGGCAGCATTGACAAATGATAGCTAATGTATGAGTTTATTTCAGCTCGATGCAGAAAGCCCTGAGCACAGCTGGTCTACAGAGCCGGGGAAAAAGCCCAGGACACTCTGTCACATGTCTCTTTGAAGCCAAAGCCAGAGCAGCTGTTGAGAATCTTAATGATGCCTTCATTTCAGACACTTACAGTCTGTTTTTATTGTTGCTTTTTCAAAAAAATAAATAAATAACATATCTACAAGAAAATCTGAAACTTGCAATTTTCTTTTCAAACATAGCAGCAGTGCTAAAGAGTGTTTAAAAATTGACATTCCAAAAGAATGACAACATAACTACCTCTGAATCAATACACACAGAGTTCTTTTAAAAACATTGACATAATCCATACCCTATCCATATCCATAATCCATATCCATACTCCCTATTGGCCAGCATCTCTCTGAGTATGAAAACTTTGTACACGTGCCGTCTGAATCCTCTGAATCTATTACTAAATCTGGACACCCAGCCTGCTTTCCTGAAAACAGCCTTCCTCATTTCTACAGTGCTGCAGATGAAGTCCTGTATGAAGGATGAGGAGTAGCTCTGAATCCAAGAGTGGTAAACAGTAATTTTTTTTATTTTAGAGCCATGTAATTTTGTCTGTAATGCTGATTGCATTGCTGGTGCTCTCCAGGGTCCTGAAAATTCCTCTGGTGCTGTCCATGGTGCTGAACCCATTCTTCCAGCGTGCCACCCTGCTGAAGGAAATCCTTCCTAGCAGTGATGGACCAGAGGCAACGAAGTGTTAAAACATATTTCTGAAAAGTATAAACATAACCCTGACAGGAACTGAATATGACGACAGTGATGGAGAAGGCAGTGATCGGATGAGACTGCTGAAGGCCTGTCTGTCCCTCTCACACTGGCTGGTCTCGAAACCTCCCATCGGGGAGGGAAGACGTGGGTCAGAGCCGTGTGAGGGAGAGCACACGCGGGGGGGGGGGGGCACAGGGTCCTTCCCAGGCTGCTGTCTGTGTGCACAAACACGTCTGCTACCACAGAACATTTAAAACAACGGCCGATGCAGGTACACAGCTGAAGAGCCCACCGGAGTGAACAAGATTGTTTTGAAATTCTTATTTCCAGGAAATGGCTTGGATGATTCACAGACTGTTTGTGTTTCTGATCTTTGGGGACTTGCCTTTAAAAATCTGTTCCAGCACTGAGCTCTGTGTTGAGCAGAAGCAGGTGCTCATGTAATGGGTGGGATCTTGCGTTGTGTTCAATTAGATGTTGTGTGGGTCAGTGAGCGAGCAAGTTTCGAGCCGGGGTTCTCGCTACTCACTGCCAACCCCTCACAACCAGTGTCGTTGCCAGGTGAGCTAAAGGCAAATTGCCCCCAGCCTGTCAGCAACAACACTGGTTAACCAGGTCTCAGGGAGTGACGTAGCCGCTGCAACTGCTCGGCTACCTGCTACTCGCTACCTAAGGCTTTACGCAGGACTCACACGAGCAATAAACTTCAGCTCTGCTACGCTCAGATACACGCAGACACTCAGATTATGGAAGTATGCCCATAGCACACATACTGCTACAAATAATACTAATAATAATAAAACTAATACCACTACCACCACTGCTATTACCACCACTACTACTAATACTAAAATAATAATAATAATAATAATAATAATAATAATAATAATAGCTTCTGGTACTGGGAGTTGGGCATTAAGATAAATAAGATGACCTTTAGTCTGTGTTTGTCAGGTCACTGTTGCATGAACCATATTTACGGAGAGGGCGGGGAGAGAAAAAAAAATCTGAATCACTCTGTCTCAGAACGTCTTAGAATACAGTCTGACTGACAGAAAGTGCACTTTCCATCACAGCACAGAGCTGCAGAAATGGGATGGAGAAATGGAAGCGGTGCAATTAGGGACCCCATCTCCTGGAGGGGGCACAAAAGCCTGTCACACACCCACAAATTCATCCAATCAAAGTGTCACCAGAGAAAGACGCAAATTCACCACTCCTGAGAGCCGAGAGCCGTCTGAAGCAGGAGCCAAACCTCAGTCAGTGGTAACACAGGCTCCCCTTTGTGAGCTATGCCTTCATAAACCCGCTGTAATATTTAAACCCACAGCCTCCAGACTCACAGCTCTTTACAATGATGCAAAGTACATAGTGATAAGGCCAGTTATTCCTGGGGAACGGACACCTTTCCATTCTTAACCTTAGTGACAGAGCGCTGAAAAATCACATTTCCCTCCAAAATGTGCAAGAGCGCAGATATTCCTTTAAGAATGCAAAATTAAGCCCTGCTTTCCTGATTCAAATTTTGCTGTTTTCACAGGACCGGGCTGGAAGAAAGGAGGAAATTTTAAAAAAAGTAATGACGAACATGAGGACAGCCTCAAGCGTTTGAGTAAAAAAAAAAAAAAACAACCTTTTATGCAAATAAACCTGCCTCAAATGTTCCAGAGCGCCTCGGCATTAAGCGAGAGAGCTTAAGGTGAAGGGGATGGAAGAGCGGAGGCAGTTTGAAGAGAATGCTGAGAGACAGCTCCGCCTCTGAAACAATGCCTTTGTGTGAGAAAGCAGAGGAGAAACGCGCTTTTGCCATTCTGTCTGAGACCAGTCACTGCCTCTCAGCATTGTTCTTCATGGCCTTGTTGTGCAGTTGTGCGTTTTCAGGTGGGTACATAGTTTAGTTTCTCGTGTTGTACTTCAGGAAAGCCATACTGCATCATCAGCCTACAGTGAGCCAGTGAAGTTGATTTTGATTTAGCGTTCTTAAGGAACATTCACTGAGCACGTTGCAGATCACATTCTGTTTAGACACTTCATGTGACGACAGCAAAGCTTCTCCTTTTCAGAATTATGGAGTAAAATTCAAATGTAACCGTATTTCTTTCAGTACATATACTGAAAATCCCTCTAGAGCAACAAAGATAATATTGTTGTTTGTTAAGTCACATTTCATTTCTGAATCAATTTCCCATGCCTGGAATATAGGAATTGCTTTTATTGGATATGAAATAAAGCTGTGCCCTTTGACCGTTGCCTTTACTGGAATGTCCAGATTCTTTAAATAGAGAAATACAGCAGAGCATGTCCTAATGGGCTTCTCCTGGAGGCAGCCAATGCAGATGGGCAGTAGCTACCTGACCTTTCTGAGACTGAAAGGGGAGTATATTTCATTTAAGCCACATAAAGACTGAACTAATGCAGATGACCTTTATCACCTGGACCAACAAAGGGTCCAAGTACTAATAGAATAATTTTTCACTGTGCGAAAAAAATCTATTTATATAAGGCTGTAATTGGAAAAAATATATATATCAAAAAGGTAAGAAATTAAAATATATTTTTCATTTTAGCATTTTTTCCAGTCCTGAACATTTTGAACTGTCTCTCTCACTTGCTTCCTATCCTATTAACTTTCTACAACAAAGGCTGTTATCATTATGATTATGATTAATAGTAGTGGTATTGTTGTTGATGATTTTTATTATTATTATTATTATTCTAGAGAGGTGGAAATGGCTTGATTCAAGATGACACTATAGAGTCTAGAAATAAATGTTTATATCTGATGTCTACTTGCCATTCTACATGCTATAACGCAAACCTTGACATTTGTTTAAACCTTGACATTTCGAAATGAAATGAAACATGAAATGTTAAGCACATTCTGCAGGACTTTTTTTAGCTGTGGAGTCTGGGATTTTCACAGGAAAAGCATGAAGCGCACTGTTTGCTGTTGGATTATTGTTGGTAGAAAAGTAAATCAGAAGCGCAGAAACGAATTTCTGTGAGACACTGCAAAGCCTCAGTCACATGGAGAAGGACAACAGTAACACAAAACCATAAGCAGAGGTGTGTGAGTTAGCTCAGCTGAATGGATCTGATCACCCCACCACACCGACAAAAACCACCCTGAACAACTATTACTGGGGTCACTTTCTGAGAGATTTTTATACAGTGTTCCAATGATTTATCTACTTGTCAAAATAAAACATATGGAGACACAGGATTCAGACCACTGGCCCGACCCCTATGCTCACGCTGATGAACTGGCAGACATGTTTTCTGTTCTATGAATGTGAGGCATTTGCTTGGACATCAGCAGTTGGAAAAAGGATGAAAGTTCATGCAAAAGGGCCTCCTACACTTTTATTTTCCTCATTAAATATGGCTGTTTTGGCCACAGCACTGAAAGATGCGCTGAGTTCTGACAGACGTCCCTCCATTGAAAGAGGTGTTTAAGATCACTACGTCTCTGCTGGGCGCTTTCCTGGTTGTGCTGTAATGCCAGCTGTCTGCTCCTACATATGTGCAGAGAAGGCCCCACTGGGAAACAGAGCAATGCCAGCTCGAGAATATTTCCAGGCTCAGAACATTCAGCACATTAAACAAGTCTTCAGTGTCTGAGACAGGTTCCATTTCCCATAACGCACAGGGGATGTTTCCAGCGTTTGACAAAACGCAGTCCGGTGATCGCTTCAGAGGGATGCATTTTACCGTCTGTGGCGAAGGCACAGGCTGAACCAAAAGCGAAGCGGATTTTTCTTCCTGTGCGTTTACTCACAGCAGGTAGCGCGACAGGCAGGGGGGCTTTGGATCTGCTTTCGTTTTCATCTGTGAAAACACATCAGGTGGAGTCACGCTGCACTTTGCAGGGAGAGATATTGACTTCTGTGCCCACCTTTCAAGGCCCAGGTGACTTAACTTGTCTTCAGCAGCAGTGGCTACACTGTGCTCCAGCCACTGTGGCATAGCCCTAGCGCAGTGGCTGGTTTGCGGGGCCTACACCCACACGATAAGGTCTCCTACTGTTAATACCGCTAAATCTGTCCTGTGTGTGTCATGCTGTAGACTGTAAGCCAGGGATGTTTTCTCTGCCTTTGGATTTTAATTCCACACCTCAAACCCAAATCAATAATGCCGTACATTCCATTACACTACATTACTGTGTACTGACGCTTTTATCCAGAGTGACTGTCATAGGTTACGCTGTTTATGTTATCCATATATACAGCTGAATATTTACTGAGGCAATTCTCTTTTAGGTACCTTGCCCAAGGGTACAGCAGCAGTGCCCCAGCAGGGAATTGAACCAACAACCCTTCAGTTATAAGCCCTGCTTCTTACCACTATGCTACATTACCACCACTAAGTTGCTTTGGGTGAGAGCATCTACTAAATGTTCTAAAATGTAAAAAGCACTTTAATGTGCAAGTTTAAAAGGATGGCTTTTCAATATTATCTTTTCAAAATAAGATTCTTCTGAAAGGCTTTCAACAACGGGACAGTGGCATTAACTCTGTGCTCTTTAAAACTGGGTTATTTTGGTCTTAAGAAATAAGTATTATTTGAGCTGGGAAAAAATCCTTAAGTGATGGAAAGCATTTTATGCGGACTGCAGGATCCTTACCCCATGCAGAAGTCGCCTGTGTCATTTGACTGGGAGGAGAAGTTAACTGAGTGGAGTTTGCGCTACAGCCCAGCCCGTCTGCCCGCGTTAGTGAGGAGAACCCTGGGAGGAAACATATGAGTGGTGATGGGTACAGTGCTGCTCTCAGGGGCAGCTGCTGGAGGAAGCAGCTCCAGAAACAGCAGAGTCTCTCACCCGCTGCCGGACTGGACGGGCATCTCCCGCCGAAGTAATGACAGTACCTTGTTTTACCACTGAGTTACAGAACACCACCTGATCCATGTACCCATTTTCTTAAAAAGCTCTCAATATGACTCTAAAAAGCTGTCCAGACACAGAACTGAGACAGAGGATCACGAACCAAAAACATCCTGCCATTCTGTGGTCACAGGAAGCACAGACAGCTTCTACACTTCCTGCCCTGAATAAGGGAAGAACCTGAAACAGAACACCTGCCAGGTGCCACCTGACACCAGTCAGAAAGCACTTCAAAAAAGGAGTAATTGCGGAACATGAACAGGCAGGAAACGATCTAACCCGGCCAGGGGGCAGAAGGTGTTTCATAACTAAAGTAAAAGGTGTCAGCCATCTTGGCTCTTCCTGCACCCATACAGGAGGAGAGGGAGGCTTCCGGAAGCCAGGAAGGGGAGGAGCTACTGTACCTCACACCGTCAGACTGCTGGAATCAGTGAGTCACTGATGACACAGGATCACTGCGACTGTTTCCGATGGACCCGCATGGTATTTTCAAACCTCCACAGCGCTTCAAATCTATTTAATTGATGGGAAAGCAGCGAGAAATCGTCTTGATAAGTCTTAACAGAGCAGTAATTATGGAGTGGGAGGCAGAGCGGAGCTGAACTCCGAAAGAGCACCCCTGCTGTGGGGGTGCTGGGGAGCCCTCTCCACGCACGCATGGCGACGGCCCTTCATCTCATTAGCATGGACCCCGCCGCCTCCCTCCGGGACACCCCGAGGACCTTGCCCAATCAAACGTTGCCTTTCCGTCCTTTAAAACACTCCCTTTCATTCAATAAGAACACTGATGGAAAACCGCAGAGTGAGGTCATTTTCACTCACGTCAATTATAACACATGAGCAGAGAGAGAGAGAGAGAGAGAGAGAAACCAGCTCTGGGCAAAAGCCAGCCTTCTAAGATGATGGATTATACAGCAGAGATAATCCATTATCACCAGATAATACATAAAATTGCACATAGGAAAAATATACAGCGAGACATTGATTGATATTCCTTACAAACATGTCTCATGTATGTCCTATTCTGCGGTTACTGAATTCTGCCCTGAGCTGAACAGCCGTTAGCACTAAACTCTCACTCTTTTGCATTATGCTGAATATGAATAATTATAAGGTCCATGCCCTTAGACAAAGTTCTTTTCACGATACTTTGCATCAAAACTGAGTGAGAATGTGTTGAGCAACTCACAGCCCTGAGCGTGCTTTCATGTAAATGGACCTGACCTGTAGATTGTGGTAATTTCTTTCCCTTCACCTTTAAACACAAACACACTAAAACACTCACCCCACACACACACACACACACACGCGCGCACACACACACACACACCCCAGATGCAGGGTCCAATCACTCATCCTAAAGACCTGAATGAGTGGGTGTGTACACTGCATGATTGCTGCACTTAAACATACTATTCAGCTTAGCGTTCAGTAACTGCCTTACTGATAATAAATATAACGATACAAAACACTGTTGGTCGAATTGCTTTCCCCAGCGTAGTCTCAAGCACTAGACTGATTGATCCAGATCTGGAATTATGACTGTCCAATGACAGAGAGTAGAGAGCAGAGGCGGACTCCACTTCACGCTAACATCTCACATAAAGAGCTGAGGGGTCACTGCAGCTACTCTTACCAGCAGCAGACCCATTCCAGCGGAGCAGCGCCTCTCGGCTCTGCCTTCACTGCAGTCTGTCTCCTCACCGTTACGCAATGTGGCTCCGCTGAGCTGATGCTGTAAGCTCTCGGTTTATTTATGCACTTTCCAGCAGCGGAAAGGACAGACAGGCGGGAAACCAAGGGAAAGATTAATGATTCAATAACAAACACTACGCCGTGTCTCTTTCTCTCCAATTTGATTTGATTTAATTCAGTGAGCTTTATTGGCGTGATAAACCTACATTTGTGCTGTCAAAATAAAACAAACATTCCTATTCAGAATGCCTGAGAACACATGCAAACAGTAAAAGACAAAAAAGAAAAGGGTGTCTTTTCTCTCATTCTCTCTCTTTCCAACTCTCCCTTTCCATATCTCCTTTTCTTCCTCTCTCTCTCACTCTCTCTCACAAACACACACACAGGTGCTCTCAAACCTGGACTCTTCATGTAAATGTTGTCAAATGAAGGTTTGCTCGGTGTCCCTGAAACGTTGTTATATCAGTTTTTATTTTGAGTAATTATGCACCACTGTGTGTTTAATGAGTAAATATTTAACACTATTAAAAGAGAATGTGAAAAAGAGTCAGCCTCTGGAGCATTGAGACACCAGCATTATTTACCATCCAACAAGTGAAAGAACAGCATTGTTTAACAGTTTACCTATGTAATAAATTATATAAACCATACCTTATATAATATATAATCACATGACATTTTTATTGTAACACTCATCTCAACAGAGCTCCACAGTTATGTGTTCAATATCAAATACTGATGTTTAAAAAATGAAAACCGTGTATATTCAGTTGATGGTCGTGTGCCTGTGTTTCTGGGGCCACAGACAAAGATAACTGCACCAATGCTGTCATCCAAAGACCAGGCTGTGTGGAGAACACAGGTTATTTTCCCATGGCTCTTTGCTCCCGTTAGCTAAACCTCGGGTGTTCACACACCTGTGGCAAGTCTTTCACTCTCTACTGAACAGTATAACGTACCGGGGAGTCAACATTACATTGCATGCATTTAGCAGATGTTCTTATCCAGGGATTCAGCGTCAGACCAGCCAAAACACACTCCCAGACCGATAAGTGTGAGTACAACACCACTGACTACAAGCATTACTACAAGTTAGCTTGTGGTAACCTGAAACTCAACAGCCTAGAAAACCAAGGAAAATCAAGTACACGCTCTAAAATATATCTCAGTGTCACTAGATCACAATATCCATAATACAGACTGATACTACAAGTACATGGGTGGTAAGTAATACAAGTAGCAGGTGTTAGGGGGTGGGGACTGAGGTGGAACCAAGTTTCAGTCTGTGTCGGAAAATGGCCAGTGATTCTGCTGTCCTAACCTCCGTGGGGAGTTCATTCCACCACTGAGGGACCAGGAGAGACAGGGATCATGTCTGAGAGGAGTGATCCTGTCAGGAGGGGGGCAGTCATTTGCCCCATCGCTGCAGAGCACAGCGATCTGGCTGGTGCATATGGTTTGAAAACTGATTGGACGTATGATGGGGCTGTCCCATTCACCGTCATGTGTGCCAGCTCCAAGTTTTTGAACTTGGTGCAGGTGATATCAGGAAGCCAGCAGAGAGAGTTGGAGGAGTGTCACTTGACTAAATTTAGGGAGGTTGTAGATATGTCATGTATTTGCATTCCATTTTAATATCAGACAACACAGCATTCACGAGTATTATTCACAAAACCCAAAACATGCATGCGCAAATGAGACTCAACATGGCCCGTGGTCCACACACTTAAAAGAAAGTTCACGTCTGGTTAATGTTCTGTCACCGTTGTGTTACTTTTGCGTCATCCATGACGACCGGCGTGGACAGCGCGGCCAAATCAACACGCTGTATCACAGCACACAGAGCGGCCAGCGGAAAAAACACTTTTTCTTTTACAGAAAAGATAAACTTAGAGAAACACGTCAGTCCTCGCATTAGCGATATCAAAATGTATAATTACTCTTTTGTCACTAGAAAATCTAATTATGCCAGTTCCACAAATTAGCCGTTGGGCACTTTCTCCGAGTGACTCAGGGTTTGGTAAGAGCAAATCTTGGCCGGCATTATGGAGAATTTATGGACGACGCTGCCGTAATGATCGCAGATGTGTCACAGACTCCCTAATTTAACATGTTTCAGACAGAATCGCTCTTTCACTTAGCCTATACAACCATTTTTTGTGCGTATTTGCGTCATATAGTAACATTAAAACAGGGTGCGAGATATGATTCATACAGTCAAATTGCATTAGAAGAGCTATAGAAAACGAAGGATATTGTTCGCTGTTGTTAGTCATGCAACTCTGAGGTTTGATGGATACTGCAGGTGCTGTGCATGTGTTGGGAATCTTATTCACACGGTCTTCGGTTAATTTTTAATTAAGTGAGATACTCTGAAGTAGCAGAGATCACACAGATACGCGAGCGTTGTGCGTTGACCATCAGCAGAATAAAGTGAGAGGCTAAGGTGAATCCGCCCTCCACAGCACTCTATCGCGCAGTAGCGTGCAGTGAAGCGAGTAACTCCTCTAATATTAAAGAGATCACTTAATATGACTTTATGACTTAAGAGATTTAAAAAAAAAAACCCAATGACTGAATTGAACTGCAACCCTCTCCATCCAATCTGTGAATTCTCAGATCTCCAAGCTGAAAAAGACAAACCCTGATATATATATTATATATATAAACGTTTAATTTTGATAAGTTTAGTGACTTTTGACAGGGGAAGATAATGGGGGGTTTATCTGATGTCACGCGAAAATATGAGGATATTTCTGGTGCCACGGGGTGGCGCAGGGTCGGATCACATGATTCGATTTAAAAAATCAGCTAGTAGAGGCACCCCTCTGAGAGTGCTTGAAATTCCCTAATCTTAAGGTTTAATAGATTCAAGATTCCATAATCTTAAAGCACTGCATAAATATTACCGAGAAAGGAAAACTGGAAATTCCGTCACAGGTCGTTCACACAGTTGCCAAACCAAACTGCCTACACTACAGTACAGAAAAAAAATCCTCTGTGTTAACTAATAAGAGCAAGTAGGCCTTTCTGCACAATAAAACCAGTTTTATCAAAACACATTAGAAGGCTTTTTTTAAGATATCACCCCAAGTCAAACACCGTACTAAATTTAATCTCACACAATGTAGAATTAGTCTAATCGGCGTAGCTGCGCATAGTATCTTAAAACCGTAGCATTACATTTTTCAACTGATTAATAATACATTTTGCGCTTACCTTCAGTGCACTGAAGCCTCCTCCTGGCTTCCGCCCGCTTTCAGTGACCCCTTTCACACCGATCTAAGGATTGCCGTACGTCACAGTTCACAGTCTTGCGTCAGACACTATTGACCGCAGATACGTTTTGAACTGAATTTTAACAAACTTCTCTCTGCAGAAGCGGACGTGACTGGTATAGTCAGGTGCCTCAGGGGTACTGTGGATGCTATGGATAAGAAAATGCGATATGCAATGCCATTTTGTCGACATAATGCGGGTTCTTTCCAAGGTGCGCGACTTCGCCATTGTCCCTCGGCTGGTTGGCGTCGTTTAACACTGAAAACCTTTATCTCATTGTCGAAAGTTTCAGTACCGACAGCGTATCTTTCACAAACACCGGCAGAGGTAAATTATGATGCTACTTATTCACTGTCTCTGGTGGCCAGAGGCGGTGGTAGAGATTTTATTGTCGATAAAGAAAAGTTCAAAGGTCACCTTAATACCTCGCTATTCGTGGGGGGGATCCGTATGCAGAGCTGCATGGCCACACCCCCTCAGGGACCTCTGGATCCATCTGTGGAGGGGGCATGGAGGAGGCCCCCAGACATGACACACAGCTTTGCAGTTCACACAGTGGTCCCCTTGCCATGGTGGGCAAATAATATGATTTACCCGAAATTAACCCTCACCCACATCCTCGGGAGGAGCAGCAGCACCCCGTTGGGTATTCAGACCATGAGGCGTGTGACACAACCTGCTGCCATGGAGATTAGGGAGTAACAGACGGGCAGACGGAGGCTAAATTAATTTGATGTTGAAAGCAATCACACACACTGCCACTCTCTCCCGCCCTGCCGGTGAAATGGGGAGGGAGAGGCTCGTAGAGACCCAAATCACAAATGATCACTCTCCTTCCCCAGGGCCCGCCGTTAACAGCTGCCAAGGTGCCCAGGGCAACCAGATTTCACCCATTAAGAGCTTTTGCCAACCATTTCCTGTTGCTTACCCTGGCAACTAAAATATGTAAGAAAAAAAAACAAAAAACTGCACACTGTTTTTTAAACAAAACTCTTCTCCCCCTCATTGCCTTGACAGCTGGAACTTACAATAGGCTTATTATCTCTGACTGTTTCAGAAAACCTCTCAATAAAATATCTCCCACTGTCCTGTACTGAAAACCCCACAGGAGAGTGTGTTTTCTTCTCATGAGACCTTATGAATCCCATGTGTGAAATTTTTGTTCCAACCGCTTAATCTGGTGTGTTTGTAATTGATAGCCTAGCACCGCTGCTAACAAATCCATGAACAAGGTGACTGGAGTAGGCAGCATGTCTCTCATACCCTCACATCTGCCTCCGTGCCGCATATCACTCTTCACTCACTCCCATACTTCAATGAGTCACCGCTCCACTGACCAATTCATTCTTATCAAACGACAAGAAGCCCTTGCCAACTACTTTTTATTTTTTTCTGTTTATCTTACCATATCTAATCATTTTTTTAGAAGAAAAGCATCATGTTTGTTGGTCTGTGCTGGTAGATTACAGGTGGAATTGCAGTATTTTTAACTCAACCAAACTACTTAGCGGGAACAAGCAAGCTAACTAGCAGGTTTGCTGCTTTCTCGAGAGCGAGGCAGCTGGGAATTAGCCTGTTTAATGTGTTGGTCCACACTCTGACAAGGTAACTTCATTTTATTTAGCTCATTCCAACCTGGTTTTATTTCTAGCTAGCTACTTTACATTCAGCTTGGTTCAGGCGTTATTGACTTTTGAGAAACACATGGATATATTAATGACTATTTATTTATACTCAAATGATGTCTCTGACAGGGAAAGTACTGCACACATTATTTTGTGTTTTTCCACTCATGTAGGCTAATAGATAATAAATAGACAAATGCAGCATCCCCTTGTTAACGCTATAGGCAATTGCCATCTTGTGGCCTTGATTTGTAGCCTTATTGCATAGATTTTAATCTTTATGTGAGAAATCTACAAGCATCCAGTTCTCATCCCTTGAAACAGTATTGAGACGATTGGATGTCAAGATTTTATAGTATTTAAAATGATTGTCTCAAACCTAAAATATAATGCTGCAAATTAGTGATGGGAGAATGAGGCTCTGCAGATCATAAACTGGTGGGATCACTGGTGTCATCAGTGACTCTCTGATTTGGACCAATCACAGCAGTTTTCTGCACAGCGCGCATCAGTGATTGACAGCCCCTGGCAGCCTCTCTCTCTCCCTCTAGCACAGGGCTCTGTAGCTGTGCCGTCACGCCTGTTTCTAAGCGTGAAGATTCCCCCCCAAAGCTGCAGGTTCAGTTTCAAATCCCAGCTAAGCACAGCAAACCCCCCAGAGCCTCAGCAAGATCCTGTAGCAAATCCACAATCTGCCGTAGTCAGAGCGCACCGAAACTGTCACCCGGAACCGTCACCGCTCTCAGGTGCTGCCTCTATGATGGAAGCAGGGGTTTATGGGTAAATATGCACATAGAGCTCAGAGGATCATTTTTAAAGAAGACAAACCATGGTCTGAGCAGCGGCAGAGGCCGGGAGCGTCCCAGCAGAGATATAATACACAAAAACCCCTGACTTGACCTTGTCAAGTCACTTACGCTGTACAAGAGTAACACAGAGATGGCTTATATTTTCCTCATTTTAATTCATTTTTACTGACAGTCACACAACATGAGGTGAATTATTACTTGTTTTTGTATTACTTAATTGTATGGTGCTGCCTAAGTGTAGGAAATGTCCACATACAAGAATCACATCCATCCAGAAGGGAAAAGAACACTTAAATTTTAAATGTTTTTCTCATAATTAATGGAGAAATGAACTCAGCTAAGTTCTTAACATGGAACAAAACATGAAATGTTTTAAACAGTCCCTTATCAGATCAAACAAACACAACATGGCTTAATAACATGACTTAATTATTTGAATGTCAACGTGTGAATTCCTTGTGTGGTTTGAGATATGCTGCATAGCACAGTCATATCCTAAATGAAATGAACACATAAAATACTAATGTAGCTCGTTTTAATCTGATGTTGTGCGTATCCTGTGTTCTCGGTAGAGTCTTAGCGTTGGCTGTGCGATGCGGGCTGTCATGTCAACTGTCACTTAACTAAAACTAACACTTAACTTTTCTCAAAATATGTTATATGCGTTGTGTTTTGGTAACTAGCACAGGATATGATATGTTGTATTCAACAACAGCAGTGGACCCAGCCTGGGCTCAAACCTGCACACCTCTGGTAAGTCCAGTTCCTTTATTGTGAGACCACGCAGACACACCATAACCTGACAGCACAAACCCAGGAATCAGCTGTTTAGAAGTTATAGCTCATGTCACACGGCTTTGCCAGAGACGTCCCTGTTTCAAAGCATCCAATCAGCGATCAGCAGCAACCTGCCAGCACTGTGCGCATCTGCAACATCTGAAGCATCTGCAGCAGCTGCAACAGCTGCACCATCTGCAGACCACGGTCTGCGCTCACAGTCAATGAGCCATGACAGGCATCATCATCTCAAAGACCAGGCGAAGAGGAAGAGGAAGAGGATGGAGACTCTATGTCTCTCTGTCTCTGCCATTTGCCTGTGGAAGAGATGCAGGATACAGCCTCCACACTCAGCCCGGTCCACCTCCTCTCTCTGTCTGCAGGCAGGTTTGAGTTCTGTATTTTTTGTATTTTGGTCCCAGGGTGCACCTCTCTGGGGCCAGTGCTGAAAATACATATTAGTATGTAACAAGACATTCTGTCAAAGTTTCTGTTCCAATCTCAGAACATCTAATTCCCCTCCCACACAGATCACAGCCTTCTGAGAGAGAGAGAGGACCATAATGATCTCTTGAATAGTAGTGGCGAGCTTAGTTGGGCCGAATGGCCTGTTCTCGTCATTATATGTTCTTATGTTTCTTATGATCCAGCTATAGCCTTGCAATTTGCAATAGCCAAAGTTATTTTAAGCGTCAAATATCTAATAATCACGTCTTGAATCAGATCAGTCAATCTCTATTTTACTTTGGGAGAATGAGTAATTCGGGGGACTACCCTCATACACACACACACACACACACTCAGCCAGACTGAAGAGAGGGGCACATTTCTCTGGTATTATTTTGCACTTGATAGAGATGAACAAACAAAGATGTAGAGACACACAGGTCAGAGCGGGGGGGGGGGGGGGGGGGGGGGGGGGGGCATGCTTTCAGCCAGACGCATTCTCTGACGAGCTCTGACAGTTTAATGGTCCCTCCTCGTCCCGCCGCAGCCCGAGGCGTAGAGCGCTACAGCAAATGCACCGCGTGCGATGTGCTCTGTTTACACGGGGGTTGCGGTTCAGGGCGGCTGTCAGCCGGACTCCCTTCCTGCGGGGTTATTTCAGTCCAGAGCACACCTTTTGGAGGTAGGGGCGTCTCTTTCAAATTTATCACAGGATGGGGGTGGGCGATCGTACCTCTTCAGCCAGACCCCCATCCCTCCGCAGAGCGCTGGACTCAGGCATCCTCTGAGGACACCTCTCCCAGGTCACCGGCTGCTGACCGCATCAGCTGCTCTCAGACAGCCTTCCTGCATTTATTCAGCGTCATTTCAGCTCAGGAAAATGCAGTTCATCAGCAAACAGACCCAGGGCTATGTGCTCAGGCCTCTTTGTGCTAAATGTTGACCAGAGTTCTATTAGCTGAGCTCAATTTGTTAACCATTTACTGGAAGCAGGACTTCTCTGGAGAATATGCAGGTGTGATGGAAAATGTGCATTTTATCAGCTGTTTGTGAGCTGTTCATCCCCAGTTGAGCCTGAATGGGTTTGCTGTATGTTACATGTAAGTTGAGCATGACAATAAATCAAATAAAGAGGACTGAATAACATGGTAATAAATCAAATCAAATATGCTTTATCTTCCGAGTCAAGCACTTACATAACTTACATATCATTGAATGATGAAAGGTAACAGAATAAGATGATGAACCCCTCACTCTCTAACTCCTTCCCTTGCTCTCTCTTTCTTTCTTTCTCTCTCTCCCTCTCTCTCTCTCTTCTCTCAGACTGCTGAGGGAGGTGAAGTTAAAGCACCTTCAGAGTAGCTCTGACTTTTTCATCTCTCAGAGCCCTGCCACAAGGGGCGGGGAGGTCTGAGGGAGGTGTGGCGCCCCCTGCTGGATTCGGCCGGCAGCTGAGGCATCTTCACGCTCGTGCTACAGGGAGCCGGGCGTTTTAATCAGGGAGAGGGGCAGGTCTGCAGAGGTGGCAGAGGTCTGCAGAGGTGGCAGAGGTCTGCAGAGGTGGCAGAGGTCTGCAGAGGTGGCAGAGGTCTGCAGAGGTGGCCTGCCTGATTGCAGGCTGCTGTCCTGGCCTCCCAGCACGTCTCTCACAGCAACACGTCTGAACAGAGGAGTCAGTCACTCCCCAGCTTCACTTCACTCCCGGCCATCTGAACTCCTGTCCACCGCATGCAAACGTCTGAACAGAGGAGTCAGTCCCTCTCCAGCTTCACTTCACTCCCGGCCATCTGAACTCCTGTCCACCGCATGCAAACGTCTGAACAGAGGAGTCAGTCCCTCTCAGCTTCACTTCACTCCCGGCCATCTGAACTCCTGTCCACCGCATGCAAACGTCTGAACAGAGGAGTCAGTCCCTCTCCAGCTTCACTTCACTCCCGGCCATCTGAACTCCTGTCCACCGCATGCAAACGTCTGAACAGAGGAGTCAGTCCCTCTCCAGCTTCACTTCACTCCCGGCCATCTGAACTCCTGTCCACCGCATGCAAACGTCTGAACAGAGGAGTCAGTCCCTCCCCAGCTTCACTTCACTCCCGGCCATCTGAACTCCTGTCCACCGCATGCAAACGTCTGAACAGAGGAGTCAGTCACTCTCCAGCTTCACTTCACTCCCGGCCATCTGAACTCCTGTCCACCGCATGCAAACGTCTGAACAGAGGAGTCAGTCCCTCCCCAGCTTCACTTCACTCCCGGCCATCTGAACTCCTGTCCACCGCATGCAAACGTCTGAACAGAGGAGTCAGTACTCTCAGCTTCACTTCACTCCCGGCCATCTGAACTCCTGTCCACCGCATGCAAACGTCTGAACAGAGGAGTCAGTCCCTCTCCAGCTTCACTTCACTCCCGGCCATCTGAACTCCTGTCCACCGCATGCAAACGTCTGAACAGAGGAGTCAGTCCCTCTCAGCTTCACTTCACTCCCGGCCATCTGAACTCCTGTCCACCGCATGCAAACGTCTGAACAGAGGAGTCAGTCCCTCTCCAGCTTCACTTCACTCCCGGCCATCTGAACTCCTGTCCACCGCATGCAAACGTCTGAACAGAGGAGTCAGTCCCTCTCCAGCTTCACTTCACTCCCGGCCATCTGAACTCCTGTCCACCGCATGCAAACGTCTGAACAGAGGAGTCAGTCCCTCTCCAGCTTCACTTCACTCCCGGCCATCTGAACTCCTGTCCACCGCATGCAAACGTCTGAACAGAGGAGTCAGTCCCTCTCCAGCTTCACTTCACTCCCGGCCATCTGAACTCCTGTCCACCGCATGCAAACGTCTGAACAGAGGAGTCAGTCCCTCTCAGCTTCACTTCACTCCCGGCCATCTGAACTCCTGTCCACCGCATGCAAACGTCTGAACAGAGGAGTCAGTCCCTCTCCAGCTTCACTTCACTCCCGGCCATCTGAACTCCTGTCCACCGCATGCAAACGTCTGAACAGAGGAGTCAGTCACTCTCCAGCTTCACTTCACTCCCGGCCATCTGAACTCCTGTCCACCGCATGCAAACGTCTGAACAGAGGAGTCAGTCCCTCTCCAGCTTCACTTCACTCCCGGCCATCTGAACTCCTGTCCACCGCATGCAAACGTCTGAACAGAGGAGTCAGTCCCTCTCCAGCTTCACTTCACTCCCGGCCATCTGAACTCCTGTCCACCGCATGCAAACGTCTGAACAGAGGAGTCAGTCCCTCTCCAGCTTCACTTCACTCCCGGCCATCTGAACTCCTGTCCACCGCATGCAAACGTCTGAACAGAGGAGTCAGTCCCTCTCCAGCTTCACTTCACTCCCGGCCATCTGAACTCCTGTCCACCGCATGCAAACGTCTGAACAGAGGAGTCAGTCCCTCTCCAGCTTCACTTCACTCCCGGCCATCTGAACTCCTGTCCACCGCATGCAAACGTCTGAACAGAGGAGTCAGTCCCTCTCCAGCTTCACTTCACTCCCGGCCATCTGAACTCCTGTCCACCGCATGCAAACGTCTGAACAGAGGAGTCAGTCCCTCTCCAGCTTCACTTCACTCCCGGCCATCTGAACTCCTGTCCACCGCATGCAAACGTCTGAACAGAGGAGTCAGTCCCTCTCCAGCTTCACTTCACTCCCGGCCATCTGAACTCCTGTCCACCGCATGCAAACGTCTGAACAGAGGAGTCAGTCACTCTCCAGCTTCACTTCACTCCCGGCCATCTGAACTCCTGTCCACCGCATGCAAACGTCTGAACAGAGGAGTCAGTCACTCTCCAGCTTCACTTCACTCCCGGCCATCTGAACTCCTGTCCACCGCATGCAAACGTCTGAACAGAGGAGTCAGTCCCTCTCAGCTTCACTTCACTCCCGGCCATCTGAACTCCTGTCCACCGCATGCAAACGTCTGAACAGAGGAGTCAGTCCCTCTCCAGCTTCACTTCACTCCCGGCCATCTGAACTCCTGTCCACCGCATGCAAACGTCTGAACAGAGGAGTCAGTCCCTCTCCAGCTTCACTTCACTCCCGGCCATCTGAACTCCTGTCCACCGCATGCAAACGTCTGAACAGAGGAGTCAGTCCCTCTCCAGCTTCACTTCACTCCCGGCCATCTGAACTCCTGTCCACCGCATGCAAACGTCTGAACAGAGGAGTCAGTCCCTCTCCAGCTTCACTTCACTCCCGGCCATCTGAACTCCTGTCCACCGCATGCAAACGTCTGAACAGAGGAGTCAGTCACTCTCCAGCTTCACTTCACTCCCGGCCATCTGAACTCCTGTCCACCGCATGCAAACGTCTGAACAGAGGAGTCAGTCACTCTCCAGCTTCACTTCACTCCCGGCCATCTGAACTCCTGTCCACCGCATGCAAACGTCTGAACAGAGGAGTCAGTCACTCTCCAGCTTCACTTCACTCCCGGCCATCTGAACTCCTGTCCACCGCATGCAAACGTCTGAACAGAGGAGTCAGTCACTCTCCAGCTTCACTTCACTCCCGGCCATCTGAACTCCTGTCCACCGCATGCAAACGTCTGAACAGAGGAGTCAGTCACTCTCCAGCTTCACTTCACTCCCGGCCATCTGAACTCCTGTCCACCGCATGCAAACGTCTGAACAGAGGAGTCAGTACTCTCCAGCTTCACTTCACTCCCGGCCATCTGAACTCCTGTCCACCGCATGCAAACGTCTGAACAGAGGAGTCAGTCCCTCTCCAGCTTCACTTCACTCCCGGCCATCTGAACTCCTGTCCACCGCATGCAAACGTCTGAACAGAGGAGTCAGTCACTCTCCAGCTTCACTTCACTCCCGGCCATCTGAACTCCTGTCCACCGCATGCAAACGTCTGAACAGAGGAGTCAGTCCCTCTCAGCTTCACTTCACTCCCGGCCATCTGAACTCCTGTCCACCGCATGCAAACGTCTGAACAGAGGAGTCAGTCCCTCTCCAGCTTCACTTCACTCCCGGCCATCTGAACTCCTGTCCACCGCATGCAAACGTCTGAACAGAGGAGTCAGTACTCTCCAGCTTCACTTCACTCCCGGCCATCTGAACTCCTGTCCACCGCATGCAAACGTCTGAACAGAGGAGTCAGTCCCTCTCAGCTTCACTTCACTCCCGGCCATCTGAACTCCTGTCCACCGCATGCAAACGTCTGAACAGAGGAGTCAGTCCCTCTCCAGCTTCACTTCACTCCCGGCCATCTGAACTCCTGTCCACCGCATGCAAACGTCTGAACAGAGGAGTCAGTCACTCTCCAGCTTCACTTCACTCCCGGCCATCTGAACTCCTGTCCACCGCATGCAAACGTCTGAACAGAGGAGTCAGTCCCTCTCCAGCTTCACTTCACTCCCGGCCATCTGAACTCCTGTCCACCGCATGCAAACGTCTGAACAGAGGAGTCAGTACTCTCCAGCTTCACTTCACTCCCGGCCATCTGAACTCCTGT